>NW_028165147.1:212500-330000 GCF_964263955.1 Coregonus lavaretus
TAGATGTCCATTGATTTGCTTTGGAGGGGGCTAGATGGATTTCAAAATTTGGCTATGTTTTTTGCACATAGGTACAGGGATAAAAACTCCATCGGACACCCCTGTCCAATTCTGTATGTGGAGAAGGTAATGTCGTGGGGAGCTGGGTTAGGGTTAGGGTTAGGGTTAGGGTTAGGGTTAGGTTAGGGTTAGGGTTAGGGTTAGGGTTAGGGTTAGGGTTAGGGTTAAGGTTAGGGTTAGGGTTAGGGTTAGGGTTAGGGGTTGGGGTTAGGGTTAGGGTTAGGGTTAGGGTTAGGTTAGGGTTAGGGTTAGGGTTAGGTTAGGGTTAGGGTTAGGGTTAGGGTTAGGGAGGTTAGGGTTAGGGTTAGGGTTAGGGTTAGGGTTTAGGGTTAGGGTTAGGGTTAGGGTTAGGGTTTAGGGTTAGGGTTAGGGTTAGGGTTAGGGTTAGGGTTAGGGTTAGGTTAGGGTTAGGGTTAGGGTTAGGGTTAGGGTTTAGGGTTAGGGTTAGGGTTAGGGTTAGGGTTAGGGTTAGGGTTAGGTTAGGGTTAGGGTTAGGGTTAGGGTTAGGATTAGGTACAGGGATAAAAACTCCATCGGACACCCCTGTCCAATTCTGTATGTGGAGAAGGTAATGTCGTGGGGAGCTGGGGTTTGTTATGTTGTACTTCTGGGAGGCCGTAGATGTCCATTGATGTGCTTTGGAGGGGGCTAGATGGATTTCAAAATTTGGCTATGTTTTTTGCACATACAGGGATAAAAACTCAATTGGACACCCCTGTCCAATTCTGTATGTGGAGAAGGTAATGTCGTGGGGAGCTGGGGTTTGTTTTGTTGTACTTCTGGGAGGCCGTAGATGTCCATTGATGTGCTTTGGAGGGGGCTAGATGGATTTCAAAATTTGGCTATGTTTTTTGCACATACAGGGATAAAAACTCAATTGGACACCCCTGTCCAATTCTGTATGTGGAGAAGGTAATGTCGTGGGGAGCTGGGGTTTGTTTTGTTGTACTTCTGGGAGGCCGTAGATGTCCATTGATGTGCTTTGGAGGAAATTTGGCTATGTTTTTTGCACATACAGGGATAAAAACTCAATTGGACACCACTGTCCAATTCTGTATGTGGAGAAGGTAAAGTCGTGGGGAGCTGGGGTTTGTTTTGTTGTACTTCTGGGAGGCCGTAGATGTCCATTGATGTGCTTTGGAGGGGGCTAGATGGATTTCAAAATTTGGCTATGTTTTTTGCACATACAGGGATAAAAACTCAATTGGACACCCCTGTCCAATTCTGTATGTGGAGAAGGTAATGTCGTGGGGAGCTGGGGTTTGTTTTGTTGTACTTCTGGGAGGCCGTAGATGTCCATTGATGTGCTTTGGAGGAAATTTGGCTATGTTTTTTGCACATACAGGGATAAAAACTCAATTGGACACCCCTGTCCAATTCTGTATGTGGAGAAGGTAAAGTCGTGGGGAGCTGGGGTTTGTTTTGTTGTACTTCTGGGAGGCCGTAGATGTCCATTGATGTGCTTTGGAGGGGGCTAGATGGATTTCAAAATTTGGCTATGTTTTTTGCACATACAGGGATAAAAACTCAATTGGACACCCCTGTCCAATTCTGTATGTGGAGAAGGTAATGTCGTGGGGAGCTGGGGTTTGTTTTGTTGTACTTCTGGGAGGCCGTAGATGTCCATTGATTTGCTTTGGAGGGGGCTAGATGGATTTCAAAATTTGGCTATGTTTTTTGCACATAGGTACAGGGATAAAAACTCCATCGGACACCCCTGTCCAATTCTGTATGTGGAGAAGGTAATGTCGTGGGGAGCTGGGTTAGGGTTAGGGTTAGGGTTAGGGTTAGGGTTAGGTTAGGGTTAGGGTTAGGGTTAGGGTTAGGGTTAGGGTTAGGGTTAAGGTTAGGGTTAGGGTTAGGGTTAGGGTTAGGGGTTGGGGTTAGGGTTAGGGTTAGGGTTAGGGTTAGGTTAGGGTTAGGGTTAGGGTTAGGTTAGGGTTAGGGTTAGGGTTAGGGTTAGGGTTAGGGAGGTTAGGGTTAGGGTTAGGGTTAGGGTTAGGGTTTAGGGTTAGGGTTAGGGTTAGGGTTAGGGTTTAGGGTTAGGGTTAGGGTTAGGGTTAGGGTTAGGGTTAGGTTAGGGTTAGGGTTAGGGTTAGGGTTAGGGTTTAGGGTTAGGGTTAGGGTTAGGGTTAGGGTTAGGGTTAGGTTAGGGTTAGGGTTAGGGTTAGGGTTAGGATTAGGATTAGGTACAGGGATAAAAACTCCATCGGACACCCCTGTCCAATTCTGTATGTGGAGAAGGTAATGTCGTGGGGAGCTGGGGTTTGTTATGTTGTACTTCTGGGAGGCCGTAGATGTCCATTGATGTGCTTTGGAGGGGGCTAGATGGATTTCAAAATTTGGCTATGTTTTTTGCACATACAGGGATAAAAACTCAATTGGACACCCCTGTCCAATTCTGTATGTGGAGAAGGTAATGTCGTGGGGAGCTGGGGTTTGTTTTGTTGTACTTCTGGGAGGCCGTAGATGTCCATTGATGTGCTTTGGAGGGGGCTAGATGGATTTCAAAATTTGGCTATGTTTTTTGCACATACAGGGATAAAAACTCAATTGGACACCCCTGTCCAATTCTGTATGTGGAGAAGGTAATGTCGTGGGGAGCTGGGGTTTGTTTTGTTGTACTTCTGGGAGGCCGTAGATGTCCATTGATGTGCTTTGGAGGAAATTTGGCTATGTTTTTTGCACATACAGGGATAAAAACTCAATTGGACACCACTGTCCAATTCTGTATGTGGAGAAGGTAAAGTCGTGGGGAGCTGGGGTTTGTTTTGTTGTACTTCTGGGAGGCCGTAGATGTCCATTGATGTGCTTTGGAGGGGGCTAGATGGATTTCAAAATTTGGCTATGTTTTTTGCACATACAGGGATAAAAACTCAATTGGACACCCCTGTCCAATTCTGTATGTGGAGAAGGTAATGTCGTGGGGAGCTGGGGTTTGTTTTGTTGTACTCCTGGGAGGCCGTAGATGTCCATCGATGTGCTTTGGAGGGGGCTAGGTGCATTTCAACATTTTGTTATGTTTTTTGCACATAGGGTACAGGGATAAAAACTCCATCGGACACCCCTGTCCAATTCTGTATGTGGAGAAGGTAATGTCGTGGGGTTAGGGTTAGGGTTAGGGTTAGGGTTAGGGTTAGGGTTAGGGTTAGGGTTAGGTACAGGGATAAAAACTCCATCGGACACCCCTGTCCAATTCTGTATGTGGAGAAGGTAATGTCGTGGGGAGCTGGGGTTTGTTATGTTGTACTTCTGGGAGGCCGTAGATGTCCATTGATGTGCTTTGGAGGGGGCTAGATGGATTTCAAAATTTGGCTATGTTTTTTGCACATACAGGGATAAAAACTCAATTGGACACCCCTGTCCAATTCTGTATGTGGAGAAGGTAATGTCGTGGGGAGCTGGGGTTTGTTTTGTTGTACTTCTGGGAGGCCGTAGGTGTCCATTGATGTGCTTTGGAGGGGGCTAGATGGATTTCAAAATGTTGTTATGTTTTTTGCACATAGGTACAGGGATAAAAACTCCATCGGACACCCCTGTCCAATTCTGTATGTGGAGAAGGTAATGTCGTGGGGAGCTGGGGTTTGTTTTGTTGTACTTCTGGGAGGCCGTAGATGTCCATTGATGTGCTTTGGAGGGGGCTAGATGGATTTCAAAATTTGGCTATGTTTTTTGCACATAGGTACAGGGATAAAAACTCCATCGGACACCCCTGTCCAATTCTGTATGTGGAGAAGGTAATGTCGTGGGGAGCTGGGGTTTGTTTTGTTGTACTCCTGGGAGGCCGTAGATGTCCATCGATGTGCTTTGGAGGGGGCTAGGTGGATTTCAACATTATGGGGTCTGAAAACTCGATAAATATAGCGACAAAGTCGCTAAGTTGGCAACACTGGCTGGGTTAGGGTTAGGGTTAGGGTTAGGGTTAGGGTTAGGGGTTAGGGTTAGGGTTAGGGGTAGGGTTTAGGGTTTAGGGTTAGGGTTAGGGTTAGGGTACAGGGATAAATACTAAATTGGACACCCCTGTCCAATTCTGTATGTGGAGAAGGTAATGTCGTGGGGAGCTGGGGTTTGTTTTGTTGTACTCCTGGGAGGCCATAGATGTCCATCGATGTGCTTTGGAGGGGGCTAGGTGGATTTCAAAATGTGGTTATGTTTTTTGCACATAGGGTACAGGGATAAAAACTCCATCGGACACCCCTGTCCAATTCTGTATGTGGAGAAGGTAATGTCGTGGGGAGCTGGGGTTTGTTTTGTTGTACTCCTGGGAGGCCGTAGGGTTAGGGTTAGGGTTAGGGTTAGGGTTAGGGTTAGGGTTAGGGGTTAGGGTTAGGGTTAGGGTTAGGGTTAGGGTTAGGGTTAGGGTTTAGGGTTAGGGTTAGGGTTAGGGTTAGGGTTAGGTTAGGGTTAGGGTTAGGGTTAGGGTTAGGGTTAGGGTTTAGGGTTAGGGTTAGGGTTAGGGTTAGGGACAGGGATAAAAACTCCATCGGACACCCCTGTCCAATTCTGTATGTGGAGAAGGTAATGTCGTGGGGAGCTGGGGTTTGTTATGTTGTACTACTGGGAGGCCGTAGATGTCCATTGATGTGCTTTGGAGGGGGCTAGATGGATTTCAAAATTTGGCTATGTTTTTTGCACATACAGGGATAAAAACTCAATTGGACACCCCTGTCCAATTCTGTATGTGGAGAAGGTAATGTCGTGGGGAGCTGGGGTTTGTTTTGTTGTACTTCTGGGAGGCCGTAGATGTCCATTGATGTGCTTTGGAGGGGGCTAGATGGATTTCAAAATTTGGCTATGTTTTTTGCACATACAGGGATAAAAACTCAATTGGACACCCCTGTCCAATTCTGTATGTGGAGAAGGTAATGTCGTGGGGAGCTGGGGTTTGTTTTGTTGTACTTCTGGGAGGCCGTAGATGTCCATTGATGTGCTTTGGAGGAAATTTGGTTATGTTTTTTGCACATACAGGGATAAAAACTCAATTGGACACCCCTGTCCAATTCTGTATGTGGAGAAGGTAAAGTCGTGGGGAGCTGGGGTTTGTTTTGTTGTACTTCTGGGAGGCCGTAGATGTCCATTGATGTGCTTTGGAGGGGGCTAGATGGATTTCAAAATTTGGCTATGTTTTTTGCACATACAGGGATAAAAACTCAATTGGACACCCCTGTCCAATTCTGTATGTGGAGAAGGTAATGTCGTGGGGAGCTGGGGTTTGTTTTGTTGTACTTCTGGGAGGCCGTAGATGTCCATTGATGTGCTTTGGAGAGGGCTAGATGGATTTCAAAATTTGGCTATGTTTTTTGCACATAGGTACAGGGATAAAAACTCCATCGGACACCCCTGTCCAATTCTGTATGTGGAGAAGGTAATGTCGTGGGGAGCTGGGGTTTGTTTTGTTGTACTTCTGGGAGGCCATAGATGTCCATTGATGTGCTTTGGAGGGGGCTAGATGGATTTCAAAATTTGGCTATGTTTTTTGCACATACAGAGGGGTCTGAAAACTCGATAAATATAGCGAAAAAGTCGCTAAGTTGGCAACACTGGCCGTAGAGGGTTAGGATTATTGTTAGGGTTAGGGTTAGGGTTTAGGGTTAGGGTTAGGGTTAGGGTTAGGGTTAGGGTTAGGGTTAGGGGTACAGGGATAAAAACTCCATCGGACACCCCTGTCCAATTCTGTATGTGGAGAAGGTAATGTCGTGGGGAGCTGGGTTAGGGTTAGGGTTAGGGTTAGGGTTAGGGTTAGGTTAGGGTTAGGGTTAGGGTTAGGGTTAGGGTTAGGGTTAAGGTTAGGGTTAGGGTTAGGGTTAGGGGTTGGGGTTAGGGTTAGGGTTAGGGTTAGGGTTAGGTTAGGGTTAGGGTTAGGGTTAGGTTAGGGTTAGGGTTAGGGTTAGGGTTAGGGTTAGGGAGGTTAGGGTTAGGGTTAGGGTTAGGGTTAGGGTTTAGGGTTAGGGTTAGGGTTAGGGTTAGGGTTTAGGGTTAGGGTTAGGGTTAGGGTTAGGGTTAGGGTTAGGTTAGGGTTAGGGTTAGGGTTAGGGTTAGGGTTAGGGTTTAGGGTTAGGGTTAGGGTTAGGGTTAGGGTTAGGTTAGGGTTAGGGTTAGGGTTAGGGTTAGGGTTAGGTACAGGGATAAAAACTCCATCGGACACCCCTGTCCAATTCTGTATGTGGAGAAGGTAATGTCGTGGGGAGCTGGGGTTTGTTATGTTGTACTTCTGGGAGGCCGTAGATGTCCATTGATGTGCTTTGGAGGGGGCTAGATGGATTTAAAAACTTAGTCTCCGTCTGATGGATTCTGCTGTGTTTGGCTCTTTGGTTACTTAAAAAAAGTGCATCACAAACCTATCCCAGATGACTCAGGGGGTATTGAAACGTGCTCCTAGATGGTTTTACAGGGCTTTTTTTTTTTTTTAAGGGTTAGGGTTAGGGTTAGGGTTAGGGTTAGGGTTAGGGTTAGGGTTAGGGTTAGGTACAGGGATAAAAACTCCATCGGACACCCCTGTCCAATTCTGTATGTGGAGAAGGTAATGTCGTGGGGAGCTGGGGTTTGTTTTGTTGTACTCCTGGGAGGCCGTAGATGTCCATCGATGTGCTTTGGAGGGGGCTAGGTGCATTTCAACATTTTGTTATGTTTTTTGCACATAGGGTACAGGGATAAAAACTCCATCGGACACCCCTGTCCAATTCTGTATGTGGAGAAGGTAATGTCGTAGGGTTAGGGTTAGGGTTAGGGTTAGGGTTAGGGTTAGGGTTAGGGTTAGGTACAGGGATAAAAACTCCATCGGACACCCCTGTCCAATTCTGTATGTGGAGAAGGTAATGTCGTGGGGAGCTGGGGTTTGTTATGTTGTACTTCTGGGAGGCCGTAGATGTCCATTGATGTGCTTTGGAGGGGGCTAGATGGATTTCAAAATTTGGCTATGTTTTTTGCACATACAGGGATAAAAACTCAATTGGACACCCCTGTCCAATTCTGTATGTGGAGAAGGTAATGTCGTGGGGAGCTGGGGTTTGTTTTGTTGTACTTCTGGGAGGCCGTAGATGTCCATTGATGTGCTTTGGAGGGGGCTAGATGGATTTCAAAATTTGGCTATGTTTTTTGCACATACAGGGATAAAAACTCAATTGGACACCCCTGTCCAATTCTGTATGTGGAGAAGGTAATGTCGTGGGGAGCTGGGGTTTGTTTTGTTGTACTTCTGGGAGGCCGTAGATGTCCATTGATGTGCTTTGGAGGAAATTTGGCTATGTTTTTTGCACATACAGGGATAAAAACTCAATTGGACACCCCTGTCCAATTCTGTATGTGGAGAAGGTAATGTCGTGGGGAGCTGGGGTTTGTTTTGTTGTACTTCTGGGAGGCCGTAGATGTCCATTGATGTGCTTTGGAGGAAATTTGGCTATGTTTTTTGCACATACAGGGATAAAAACTCAATTGGACACCCCTGTCCAATTCTGTATGTGGAGAAGGTAAAGTCGTGGGGAGCTGGGGTTTGTTTTGTTGTACTTCTGGGAGGCCGTAGATGTCCATTGATGTGCTTTGGAGGGGGCTAGATGGATTTCAAAATTTGGCTATGTTTTTTGCACATACAGGGATAAAAACTCAATTGGACACCCCTGTCCAATTCTGTATGTGGAGAAGGTAATGTCGTGGGGAGCTGGGGTTTGTTTTGTTGTACTTCTGGGAGGCCGTAGATGTCCATTGATTTGCTTTGGAGGGGGCTAGATGGATTTCAAAATTTGGCTATGTTTTTTGCACATAGGTACAGGGATAAAAACTCCATCGGACACCCCTGTCCAATTCTGTATGTGGAGAAGGTAATGTCGTGGGGAGCTGGGTTAGGGTTAGGGTTAGGGTTAGGGTTAGGGTTAGGTTAGGGTTAGGGTTAGGGTTAGGGTTAGGGTTAGGGTTAGGGTTAGGGTTAAGGTTAGGGTTAGGGTTAGGGTTAGGGTTAGGGTTAGGGGTTGGGGTTAGGGTTAGGGTTAGGGTTAGGGTTAGGTTAGGGTTAGGGTTAGGGTTAGGTTAGGGTTAGGGTTAGGGTTAGGGTTAGGGAGGTTAGGGTTAGGGTTAGGGTTTAGGGTTAGGGTTAGGGTTAGGGTTAGGGTTTAGGGTTAGGGTTAGGGTTAGGGTTAGGGTTAGGGTTTAGGGTTAGGGTTAGGGTTAGGGTTAGGGTTAGGGTTAGGGTACAGGGATAAATACTAAATTGGACACCCCTGTCCAATTCTGTATGTGGAGAAGGTAATGTCGTGGGGAGCTGGGGTTTGTTTTGTTGTACTCCTGGGAGGCCATAGATGTCCATCGATGTGCTTTGGAGGGGGCTAGGTGGATTTCAAAATTTGGTTATGTTTTTTGCACATAGGGTACAGGGATAAAAACTCCATCGGACACCCCTGTCCAATTCTGTATGTGGAGAAGGTAATGTCGTGGGGAGCTGGGGTTTGTTTTGTTGTACTCCTGGGAGGCCGTAGGGTTAGGGTTAGGGTTAGGGTTAGGGTTAGGGTTAGGGGTTAGGGTTAGGGTTAGGGTTAGGGTTAGGGTTAGGGTTTAGGGTTAGGGTTAGGGTTAGGGTTAGGGTTAGGTTAGGGTTAGGGTTAGGGTTAGGGTTAGGGTTAGGGTTTAGGGTTAGGGTTAGGGTTAGGGTTAGGGTTAGGGTTAGGGACAGGGATAAAAACTCCATCGGACACCCCTGTCCAATTCTGTATGTGGAGAAGGTAATGTCGTGGGGAGCTGGGGTTTGTTATGTTGTACTACTGGGAGGCCGTAGATGTCCATTGATGTGCTTTGGAGGGGGCTAGATGGATTTCAAAATTTGGCTATGTTTTTTGCACATACAGGGATAAAAACTCAATTGGACACCCCTGTCCAATTCTGTATGTGGAGAAGGTAATGTCGTGGGGAGCTGGGGTTTGTTTTGTTGTACTTCTGGGAGGCCGTAGATGTCCATTGATGTGCTTTGGAGGGGGCTAGATGGATTTCAAAATTTGGCTATGTTTTTTGCACATACAGGGATAAAAACTCAATTGGACACCCCTGTCCAATTCTGTATGTGGAGAAGGTAATGTCGTGGGGAGCTGGGGTTTGTTTTGTTGTACTTCTGGGAGGCCGTAGATGTCCATTGATGTGCTTTGGAGGAAATTTGGCTATGTTTTTTGCACATACAGGGATAAAAACTCAATTGGACACCCCTGTCCAATTCTGTATGTGGAGAAGGTAAAGTCGTGGGGAGCTGGGGTTTGTTTTGTTGTACTTCTGGGAGGCCGTAGATGTCCATTGATGTGCTTTGGAGGGGGCTAGATGGATTTCAAAATTTGGCTATGTTTTTTGCACATACAGGGATAAAAACTCAATTGGACACCCCTGTCCAATTCTGTATGTGGAGAAGGTAATGTCGTGGGGAGCTGGGGTTTGTTTTGTTGTACTTCTGGGAGGCCGTAGATGTCCATTGATGTGCTTTGGAGAGGGCTAGATGGATTTCAAAATTTGGCTATGTTTTTTGCACATAGGTACAGGGATAAAAACTCCATCGGACACCCCTGTCCAATTCTGTATGTGGAGAAGGTAATGTCGTGGGGAGCTGGGGTTTGTTTTGTTGTACTTCTGGGAGGCCATAGATGTCCATTGATGTGCTTTGGAGGGGGCTAGATGGATTTCAAAATTTGGCTATGTTTTTTGCACATACAGAGGGGTCTGAAAACTCGATAAATATAGCGAAAAAGTCGCTAAGTTGGCAACACTGGCCGTAGAGGGTTAGGATTATTGTTAGGGTTAGGGTTAGGGTTTAGGGTTAGGGTTAGGGTTAGGGTTAGGGTTAGGGTTAGGGGTACAGGGATAAAAACTCCATCGGACACCCCTGTCCAGTTCTGTATGTGGAGAAGGTAATGTCGTGGGGAGCTGGGTTAGGGTTAGGGTTAGGGTTAGGGTTAGGGTTAGGTTAGGGTTAGGGTTAGGGTTAGGGTTAGGGTTAGGGTTAAGGTTAGGGTTAGGGTTAGGGTTAGGGTTAGGGGTTGGGGTTAGGGTTAGGGTTAGGGTTAGGTTAGGGTTAGGGTTAGGTTAGGGTTAGGGTTAGGGTTAGGGTTAGGGTTAGGGAGGTTAGGGTTAGGGTTAGGGTTAGGGTTAGGGTTTAGGGTTAGGGTTAGGGTTAGGGTTAGGGTTTAGGGTTAGGGTTAGGGTTAGGGTTAGGGTTAGGGTTAGGTTAGGGTTAGGGTTAGGGTTAGGGTTAGGGTTTAGGGTTAGGGTTAGGGTTAGGGTTAGGGTTAGGTTAGGGTTAGGGTTAGGGTTAGGGTTAGGGTTAGGTACAGGGATAAAAACTCCATCGGACACCCCTGTCCAATTCTGTATGTGGAGAAGGTAATGTCGTGGGGAGCTGGGGTTTGTTATGTTGTACTTCTGGGAGGCCGTAGATGTCCATTGATGTGCTTTGGAGGGGGCTAGATGGATTTAAAAACTTAGTCTCCGTCTGATGGATTCTGCTGTGTTTGGCTCTTTGGTTACTTAAAAAAAGTGCATCACAAACCTATCCCAGATGACTCAGGGGGTATTGAAACGTGCTCCTAGATGGTTTTACAGGGCTTTTTTTTTTTTTTAAGGGTTAGGGTTAGGGTTAGGGTTAGGGTTAGGGTTAGGGTTAGGGTTAGGTACAGGGATAAAAACTCCATCGGACACCCCTGTCCAATTCTGTATGTGGAGAAGGTAATGTCGTGGGGAGCTGGGGTTTGTTTTGTTGTACTCCTGGGAGGCCGTAGATGTCCATCGATGTGCTTTGGAGGGGGCTAGGTGCATTTCAACATTTTGTTATGTTTTTTGCACATAGGGTACAGGGATAAAAACTCCATCGGACACCCCTGTCCAATTCTGTATGTGGAGAAGGTAATGTCGTAGGGTTAGGGTTAGGGTTAGGGTTAGGGTTAGGGTTAGGGTTAGGGTTAGGTACAGGGATAAAAACTCCATCGGACACCCCTGTCCAATTCTGTATGTGGAGAAGGTAATGTCGTGGGGAGCTGGGGTTTGTTATGTTGTACTTCTGGGAGGCCGTAGATGTCCATTGATGTGCTTTGGAGGGGGCTAGATGGATTTCAAAATTTGGCTATGTTTTTTGCACATACAGGGATAAAAACTCAATTGGACACCCCTGTCCAATTCTGTATGTGGAGAAGGTAATGTCGTGGGGAGCTGGGGTTTGTTTTGTTGTACTTCTGGGAGGCCGTAGATGTCCATTGATGTGCTTTGGAGGGGGCTAGATGGATTTCAAAATTTGGCTATGTTTTTTGCACATACAGGGATAAAAACTCAATTGGACACCCCTGTCCAATTCTGTATGTGGAGAAGGTAATGTCGTGGGGAGCTGGGGTTTGTTTTGTTGTACTTCTGGGAGGCCGTAGATGTCCATTGATGTGCTTTGGAGGAAATTTGGCTATGTTTTTTGCACATACAGGGATAAAAACTCAATTGGACACCCCTGTCCAATTCTGTATGTGGAGAAGGTAATGTCGTGGGGAGCTGGGGTTTGTTTTGTTGTACTTCTGGGAGGCCGTAGATGTCCATTGATGTGCTTTGGAGGAAATTTGGCTATGTTTTTTGCACATACAGGGATAAAAACTCAATTGGACACCCCTGTCCAATTCTGTATGTGGAGAAGGTAAAGTCGTGGGGAGCTGGGGTTTGTTTTGTTGTACTTCTGGGAGGCCGTAGATGTCCATTGATGTGCTTTGGAGGGGGCTAGATGGATTTCAAAATTTGGCTATGTTTTTTGCACATACAGGGATAAAAACTCAATTGGACACCCCTGTCCAATTCTGTATGTGGAGAAGGTAATGTCGTGGGGAGCTGGGGTTTGTTTTGTTGTACTTCTGGGAGGCCGTAGATGTCCATTGATGTGCTTTGGAGGAAATTTGGCTATGTTTTTTGCACATACAGGGATAAAAACTCAATTGGACACCCCTGTCCAATTCTGTATGTGGAGAAGGTAAAGTCGTGGGGAGCTGGGGTTTGTTTTGTTGTACTTCTGGGAGGCCGTAGATGTCCATTGATGTGCTTTGGAGGGGGCTAGATGGATTTCAAAATTTGGCTATGTTTTTTGCACATACAGGGATAAAAACTCAATTGGACACCCCTGTCCAATTCTGTATGTGGAGAAGGTAATGTCGTGGGGAGCTGGGGTTTGTTTTGTTGTACTTCTGGGAGGCCGTAGATGTCCATTGATGTGCTTTGGAGGAAATTTGGCTATGTTTTTTGCACATACAGGGATAAAAACTCAATTGGACACCCCTGTCCAATTCTGTATGTGGAGAAGGTAAAGTCGTGGGGAGCTGGGGTTTGTTTTGTTGTACTTCTGGGAGGCCGTAGATGTCCATTGATGTGCTTTGGAGGGGGCTAGATGGATTTCAAAATTTGGCTATGTTTTTTGCACATACAGGGATAAAAACTCAATTGGACACCCCTGTCCAATTCTGTATGTGGAGAAGGTAATGTCGTGGGGAGCTGGGGTTTGTTTTGTTGTACTTCTGGGAGGCCGTAGATGTCCATTGATTTGCTTTGGAGGGGGCTAGATGGATTTCAAAATTTGGCTATGTTTTTTGCACATAGGTACAGGGATAAAAACTCCATCGGACACCCCTGTCCAATTCTGTATGTGGAGAAGGTAATGTCGTGGGGAGCTGGGTTAGGGTTAGGGTTAGGGTTAGGGTTAGGGTTAGGTTAGGGTTAGGGTTAGGGTTAGGGTTAGGGTTAGGGTTAAGGTTAGGGTTAGGGTTAGGGTTAGGGTTAGGGTTAGGGGTTGGGGTTAGGGTTAGGGTTAGGGTTAGGGTTAGGGTTAGGTTAGGGTTAGGGTTAGGGTTAGGGTTAGGGTTAGGGTTAGGGTTAGGGTTAGGGTTTAGGGTTAGGGTTAGGGTTAGGGTTAGGGTTTAGGGTTAGGGTTAGGGTTAGGGTTAGGGTTAGGGTTTAGGGTTAGGGTTAGGGTTAGGGTTAGGTTAGGGTTAGGGTTAGGGTTAGGTACAGGGATAAAAACTCCATCGGACACCCCTGTCCAATTCTGTATGTGGAGAAGGTAATGTCGTGGGCAGCTGGGGTTTGTTATGTTGTACTTCTGGGAGGCCGTAGATGTCCATTGATGTGCTTTGGAGGGGGCTAGATGGATTTAAAAACTTAGTCTCCGTCTGATGGATTCTGCTGTGTTTGGCTCTTTGGTGACTTAAAAAAAGTGCATCACAAACCTATCCCAGATGACTCAGGGGGTATTGAAACGTGCTCCTAGATGGTTTTACAGGGCTTTTTTTTTTTTTTAAGGGTTAGGGTTAGGGTTAGGGTTAGGGTTAGGGTTAGGGTTAGGGTTAGGTACAGGGATAAAAACTCCATCGGACACCCCTGTCCAATTCTGTATGTGGAGAAGGTAATGTCGTGGGGAGCTGGGGTTTGTTTTGTTGTACTCCTGGGAGGCCGTAGATGTCCATCGATGTGCTTTGGAGGGGGCTAGGTGCATTTCAACATTTTGTTATGTTTTTTGCACATAGGGTACAGGGATAAAAACTCCATCGGACACCCCTGTCCAATTCTGTATGTGGAGAAGGTAATGTCGTGGGGTTAGGGTTAGGGTTAGGGTTAGGGTTAGGGTTAGGGTTAGGGTTAGGTACAGGGATAAAAACTCCATCGGACACCCCTGTCCAATTCTGTATGTGGAGAAGGTAATGTCGTGGGGAGCTGGGGTTTGTTATGTTGTACTTCTGGGAGGCCGTAGATGTCCATTGATGTGCTTTGGAGGGGGCTAGATGGATTTCAAAATTTGGCTATGTTTTTTGCACATACAGGGATAAAAACTCAATTGGACACCCCTGTCCAATTCTGTATGTGGAGAAGGTAATGTCGTGGGGAGCTGGGGTTTGTTTTGTTGTACTTCTGGGAGGCCGTAGGTGTCCATTGATGTGCTTTGGAGGGGGCTAGATGGATTTCAAAATGTTGTTATGTTTTTTGCACATAGGTACAGGGATAAAAACTCCATCGGACACCCCTGTCCAATTCTGTATGTGGAGAAGGTAATGTCGTGGGGAGCTGGGGTTTGTTTTGTTGTACTTCTGGGAGGCCGTAGATGTCCATTGATGTGCTTTGGAGGGGGCTAGATGGATTTCAAAATTTGGCTATGTTTTTTGCACATAGGTACAGGGATAAAAACTCCATCGGACACCCCTGTCCAATTCTGTATGTGGAGAAGGTAATGTCGTGGGGAGCTGGGGTTTGTTTTGTTGTACTCCTGGGAGGCCGTAGATGTCCATCGATGTGCTTTGGAGGGGGCTAGGTGGATTTCAACATTATGGGGTCTGAAAACTCGATAAATATAGCGACAAAGTCGCTAAGTTGGCAACACTGGCTGGGTTAGGGTTAGGGTTAGGGTTAGGGTTAGGGTTAGGGGTTAGGGTTAGGGTTAGGGGTTAGGGTTAGGGTTAGGGTTAGGGTTAGGGTTTAGGGTTTAGGGTTAGGGTTAGGGTTAGGGTACAGGGATAAATACTAAATTGGACACCCCTGTCCAATTCTGTATGTGGAGAAGGTAATGTCGTGGGGAGCTGGGGTTTGTTTTGTTGTACTCCTGGGAGGCCATAGATGTCCATCGATGTGCTTTGGAGGGGGCTAGGTGGATTTCAAAATTTGGTTATGTTTTTTGCACATAGGGTACAGGGATAAAAACTCCATCGGACACCCCTGTCCAATTCTGTATGTGGAGAAGGTAATGTCGTGGGGAGCTGGGGTTTGTTTTGTTGTACTCCTGGGAGGCCGTAGGGTTAGGGTTAGGGTTAGGGTTAGGGTTAGGGTTAGGGTTAGGGTTAGGGTTAGGGTTAGGGTTAGGGTTAGGGTTAGGGTTAGGGTAGGGTTAGGGTTAGGGTTAGGGTTAGGGTTAGGGTTAGGGTTTAGGGTTAGGGTTAGGGTTAGGGTTAGGGTTAGGGTTAGGTTAGGGTTAGGGTTAGGGTTAGGGTTAGGTTAGGGTTAGGGTTAGGGTTAGGGTTAGGGTTAGGTACAGGGATAAAAACTCAATTGGACACCCCTGTCCAATTCTGTATGTGGACAAGGTAATGTCGTGGGGAGCTGGGGTTTGTTTTGCTGTACTCCTGGGAGGCCATAGATGTCCATCGATGTGCTTTGGAGGGGAACAGGTGGATTTCAAAATTTGGTTATGTTTTTTGGGTTAGGGTTAGGGTTAGGGTTAGGTTAGGGTTAGGGTTCGGGTTAGGGTTAGGGTTAGGGTACAGGGATAAAACCTCAATTGGACACCCCTGTCCAATTCTGTATGTGGAGAAGGTAATGTCGTGGGGAGCTGGGGTTTGTTTTGCTGTACTCCTGGGAGGCCGTAGATGTCAATCGATGTGCTTTGGAGGGGGCTAGGTGGATTTCAAAATGTGGTTAGGGTACAGGGATAAAAACTCAATTGGACACCCCTGTCCAATTCTGTATGTGGAGAAGGTAATGTCGTGGGGAGCTGGGGTTTGTTTTATTGTACTCCTGGGAGGGTTAGGTTTAGGGTTAGGGTTAGGGTTAGGGTTAGGTACAGGGATAAAAACTCAATTGGACACCCCTGTCCAATTCTGTATGTGGAGAAGGTAATGTCGTGGGGAGCTGAGGTTTGTTTTGTTGTACGCCTGGGAGGCTGTAGATGTCAATCGATGTGCTTAGGGTTAGGGTTAGGGTTAGGGTACAGGGATAAAAAATCAATTGGACACCCCTGTCCAATTCTGTATGTGGAGAAGGTAATGTCGTGGGGAGCTGGGGTTTGTTTTGCTGTACTCCTGGGAGGCCGTAGATGTCAATCGATGTGCTTTGGAGGGGGTTAGGTACAGGGATAAAAACTCAATTGGACACCCCTGTCCAATTATGTATGTGGAGAAGGTAATGTCGTGGGGAGCTGGGGTTTGTTTTGCTGTACTCCTGGGAGGCCGTAGATGTCAATCGATGTGCTTTGGAAAGGGCTAGGTGGATTTCAAAATTTGGTTAGGTACAGGGATAAAAACTCAATTGGACACCCCTGTCCAATTCTGTATGTGGAGAAGGTAATGTCGTGGGGAGCTGGGGTTTGTTTTGTTGTACTCCTGGGAGGCCGTAGATGTCCATCGATGTGCTTTGGAGGGGGCTAGGTGGATTTCAAAATTTGGTTATGTGTTTTGCACATAGGGTACAGGGATAAAAACTCAATTGGACACCCCTGTCCAATTCTGTATGTGGAGAAGGTAATTTCGTGGGGAGCTGGGGTTTGTTTTGTTGTACTCCTGGGAGGCCGTAGATGTCCATCGATGTGCTTTGGAGGGGGCTAGGTGGATTTCAAAATTTGGTTATGTGTTTTGCACATAGGTACAGGGATAAAAACTCAATTGGACACCCCTGTCCAATTCTGTATGTGGAGAAGGTAATGTCGTGGGGAGCTGGGGTTTGTTTTGCTGTACTCCTGGGAGGCCGTAGATGTCAGTCGATGTGCTTTGGAGGGGGCTAGGTGGATTTCAAAATGTGGTTATGTTTTTTGCACATAGGGTACAGGGATAAAAACTCAATTGGACACCCCTGTCCAATTCTGTATGTGGAGAAGGTAATGTCGTGGGGAGCTGGGGTTTGTTTTTATTGTACTCCTGGGAGGCCGTAGATGTCCATCGATGTGCTTTGGAGGGGGCTAGGTGGATTTCAAAATGTGGTTATGTTTTTTGCACATAGGTACAGGGATAAAAACTCAATTGGACACCCCTGTCCAATTCTGTATGTGGAGAAGGTAATGTCGTGTGGAGCTGGGTTTTGTTTTGCTGTACTCCTGGGAGGCCGTAGATGTCCATCGATGTGCTTTGGAGGGGGCTAGGGTTAGGGTTAGGGTTAGGGTTAGGGTTAGGGTTAGGGTTAGGGTTAGGGTTAGGGTTAGGGTACAGGGATAAAAACTCAATTGGACACCCCTGTCCAATTCTGTATGTGGAGAAGGTAATGTCGTGTGGAGCTGGGGTTTGTTTTCCTGTACTCCTGGGAGGCCGTAGATGTCAATCGATGTGCTTTGGAGGGGGCTAGGTGGATTTCAAAATTTGGTTATGTTTTTTGCACATAGGGTACAGGGATAAAAACTCAATTGGACACCCCTGTCCAATTCTGTATGTGGAGAAGGTAATGTCGTGGGGAGCTGGGGTTTGTTTTTATTGTACTCCTGGGAGGCCGTAGATGTCCATCGATGTGCTTTGGAGGGGGCTAGGTGGATTTCAAAATGTGGTTATGTTTTTTGCACATAGGTACAGGGATAAAAACTCAATTGGACACCCCTGTCCAATTCTGTATGTGGAGAAGGTAATGTCGTGTGGAGCTGGGTTTTGTTTTGCTGTACTCCTGGGAGGCCGTAGATGTCCATCGATGTGCTTTGGAGGGGGCTAGGGTTAGGGTTAGGGTTAGGGTTAGGGTTAGGGTTAGGGTTAGGGTTAGGGTACAGGGATAAAAACTCAATTGGACACCCCTGTCCAATTCTGTATGTGGAGAAGGTAATGTCGTGTGGAGCTGGGGTTTGTTTTCCTGTACTCCTGGGAGGCCGTAGATGTCAATCGATGTGCTTTGGATGGGGCTAGGTGGATTTCAAAATTTGGTTAGGTACAGGGATAAATACTCAATTGGACACCCTTGTCCAATTCTGTATGTGAAGAAGGTAATGTCTTGGGGAGCTGGGGTTTGTTTTGTTGTACTCCTGGGAGGCCATAGATGTCCATCGATGTGCTTTGGAGGGTTAGGGTTAGGGTTAGGGTTAGGGTTAGGGTACAGGGATAAAAACTCAATTGGACACCCCTTTCCAATTCTGTATGTGGAGAAGGTAATGTCGTGGGGAGCTGGGGTTTGTTTTGCTGTACTCCTGGGAGGCCGTAGATGTCAATCGATGTGCTTTGGAGGGGGCTAGGTGGATTTCAAAATGTGGTTAGGGTACAGGGATAAAAACTCAATTGG
The DNA here is from genome assembly GCF_964263955.1 of Coregonus lavaretus. NCBI lineage: Eukaryota > Metazoa > Chordata > Actinopteri > Salmoniformes > Salmonidae > Coregonus > Coregonus lavaretus. The sequence goes on from NW_028165147.1 coordinate 230,486, forward strand.
ACACCCCTGTCCAATTCTGTATGTGGAGAAGGTAATGTCGTGGGGAGCTGGGGTTTGTTTTATTGTACTCCTGGGAGGGTTAGGTTTAGGGTTAGGGTTAGGGTTAGGGTTAGGTACAGGGATAAAAACTCAATTGGACACCCCTGTCCAATTCTGTATGTGGAGAAGGTAATGTCGTGGGGAGCTGAGGTTTGTTTTGTTGTACGCCTGGGAGGCTGTAGATGTCAATCGATGTGCTTAGGGTTAGGGTTAGGGTTAGGGTACAGGGATAAAAAATCAATTGGACACCCCTGTCCAATTCTGTATGTGGAGAAGGTAATGTCGTGGGGAGCTGGGGTTTGTTTTGCTGTACTCCTGGGAGGCCGTAGATGTCAATCGATGTGCTTTGGAGGGGGTTAGGTACAGGGATAAAAACTCAATTGGACACCCCTGTCCAATTATGTATGTGGAGAAGGTAATGTCGTGGGGAGCTGGGGTTTGTTTTGCTGTACTCCTGGGAGGCCGTAGATGTCAATCGATGTGCTTTGGAAAGGGCTAGGTGGATTTCAAAATTTGGTTAGGTACAGGGATAAAAACTCAATTGGACACCCCTGTCCAATTCTGTATGTGGAGAAGGTAATGTCGTGGGGAGCTGGGGTTTGTTTTGTTGTACTCCTGGGAGGCCATAGATGTCCATCGATGTGCTTTGGAGGGGGCTAGGTGGATTTCAAAATTTGGTTATGTGTTTTGCACATAGGGTACAGGGATAAAAACTCAATTGGACACCCCTGTCCAATTCTGTATGTGGAGAAGGTAATTTCGTGGGGAGCTGGGGTTTGTTTTGTTGTACTCCTGGGAGGCCGTAGATGTCCATCGATGTGCTTTGGAGGGGGCTAGGTGGATTTCAAAATTTGGTTATGTGTTTTGCACATAGGTACAGGGATAAAAACTCAATTGGACACCCCTGTCCAATTCTGTATGTGGAGAAGGTAATGTCGTGGGGAGCTGGGGTTTGTTTTGCTGTACTCCTGGGAGGCCGTAGATGTCAGTCGATGTGCTTTGGAGGGGGCTAGGTGGATTTCAAAATGTGGTTATGTTTTTTGCACATAGGGTACAGGGATAAAAACTCAATTGGACACCCCTGTCCAATTCTGTATGTGGAGAAGGTAATGTCGTGGGGAGCTGGGGTTTGTTTTTATTGTACTCCTGGGAGGCCGTAGATGTCCATCGATGTGCTTTGGAGGGGGCTAGGTGGATTTCAAAATGTGGTTATGTTTTTTGCACATAGGTACAGGGATAAAAACTCAATTGGACACCCCTGTCCAATTCTGTATGTGGAGAAGGTAATGTCGTGTGGAGCTGGGTTTTGTTTTGCTGTACTCCTGGGAGGCCGTAGATGTCCATCGATGTGCTTTGGAGGGGGCTAGGGTTAGGGTTAGGGTTAGGGTTAGGGTTAGGGTTAGGGTTAGGGTTAGGGTACAGGGATAAAAACTCAATTGGACACCCCTGTCCAATTCTGTATGTGGAGAAGGTAATGTCGTGTGGAGCTGGGGTTTGTTTTCCTGTACTCCTGGGAGGCCGTAGATGTCAATCGATGTGCTTTGGAGGGGGCTAGGTGGATTTCAAAATTTGGTTATGTTTTTTGCACATAGGGTACAGGGATAAAAACTCAATTGGACACCCCTGTCCAATTCTGTATGTGGAGAAGGTAATGTCGTGGGGAGCTGGGGTTTGTTTTTATTGTACTCCTGGGAGGCCGTAGATGTCCATCGATGTGCTTTGGAGGGGGCTAGGTGGATTTCAAAATGTGGTTATGTTTTTTGCACATAGGTACAGGGATAAAAACTCAATTGGACACCCCTGTCCAATTCTGTATGTGGAGAAGGTAATGTCGTGGGGAGCTGGGGTTTGTTTTGTTGTACTCCTGGGAGGCCATAGATGTCCATCGATGTGCTTTGGAGGGGGCTAGGTGGATTTCAAAATTTGGTTATGTGTTTTGCACATAGGGTACAGGGATAAAAACTCAATTGGACACCCCTGTCCAATTCTGTATGTGGAGAAGGTAATTTCGTGGGGAGCTGGGGTTTGTTTTGTTGTACTCCTGGGAGGCCGTAGATGTCCATCGATGTGCTTTGGAGGGGGCTAGGTGGATTTCAAAATGTGGTTAGGGTACAGGGATAAAAACTCAATTGGACACCCCTGTCCAATTCTGTATGTGGAGAAGGTAATGTCGTGGGGAGCTGGGGTTTGTTTTGCTGTACTCCTGGGAGGGTTAGGTTTAGGGTTAGGGTTAGGGTTAGGGTTAGGTACAGGGATAAAAACTCAATTGGACACCCCTGTCCAATTCTGTATGTGGAGAAGGTAATGTCGTGGGGAGCTGAGGTTTGTTTTGTTGTACGCCTGGGAGGCTGTAGATGTCAATCGATGTGCTTAGGGTTAGGGTTAGGGTTAGGGTACAGGGATAAAAAATCAATTGGACACCCCTGTCCAATTCTGTATGTGGAGAAGGTAATGTCGTGGGGAGCTGGGGTTTGTTTTGCTGTACTCCTGGGAGGCCGTAGATGTCAATCGATGTGCTTTGGAGGGGGTTAGGTACAGGGATAAAAACTCAATTGGACACCCCTGTCCAATTATGTATGTGGAGAAGGTAATGTCGTGGGGAGCTGGGGTTTGTTTTGCTGTACTCCTGGGAGGCCGTAGATGTCAATCGATGTGCTTTGGAAAGGGCTAGGTGGATTTCAAAATTTGGTTAGGTACAGGGATAAAAACTCAATTGGACACCCCTGTCCAATTCTGTATGTGGAGAAGGTAATGTCGTGGGGAGCTGGGGTTTGTTTTGTTGTACTCCTGGGAGGCCATAGATGTCCATCGATGTGCTTTGGAGGGGGCTAGGTGGATTTCAAAATTTGGTTATGTGTTTTGCACATAGGGTACAGGGATAAAAACTCAATTGGACACCCCTGTCCAATTCTGTATGTGGAGAAGGTAATTTCGTGGGGAGCTGGGGTTTGTTTTGTTGTACTCCTGGGAGGCCGTAGATGTCCATCGATGTGCTTTGGAGGGGGCTAGGTGGATTTCAAAATTTGGTTATGTGTTTTGCACATAGGTACAGGGATAAAAACTCAATTGGACACCCCTGTCCAATTCTGTATGTGGAGAAGGTAATGTCGTGGGGAGCTGGGGTTTGTTTTGCTGTACTCCTGGGAGGCCGTAGATGTCAGTCGATGTGCTTTGGAGGGGGCTAGGTGGATTTCAAAATGTGGTTATGTTTTTTGCACATAGGGTACAGGGATAAAAACTCAATTGGACACCCCTGTCCAATTCTGTATGTGGAGAAGGTAATGTCGTGGGGAGCTGGGGTTTGTTTTTATTGTACTCCTGGGAGGCCGTAGATGTCCATCGATGTGCTTTGGAGGGGGCTAGGTGGATTTCAAAATGTGGTTATGTTTTTTGCACATAGGTACAGGGATAAAAACTCAATTGGACACCCCTGTCCAATTCTGTATGTGGAGAAGGTAATGTCGTGTGGAGCTGGGTTTTGTTTTGCTGTACTCCTGGGAGGCCGTAGATGTCCATCGATGTGCTTTGGAGGGGGCTAGGGTTAGGGTTAGGGTTAGGGTTAGGGTTAGGGTTAGGGTTAGGGTTAGGGTTAGGGTACAGGGATAAAAACTCAATTGGACACCCCTGTCCAATTCTGTATGTGGAGAAGGTAATGTCGTGTGGAGCTGGGGTTTGTTTTCCTGTACTCCTGGGAGGCCGTAGATGTCAATCGATGTGCTTTGGAGGGGGCTAGGTGGATTTCAAAATTTGGTTATGTTTTTTGCACATAGGGTACAGGGATAAAAACTCAATTGGACACCCCTGTCCAATTCTGTATGTGGAGAAGGTAATGTCGTGGGGAGCTGGGGTTTGTTTTTATTGTACTCCTGGGAGGCCGTAGATGTCCATCGATGTGCTTTGGAGGGGGCTAGGTGGATTTCAAAATGTGGTTATGTTTTTTGCACATAGGTACAGGGATAAAAACTCAATTGGACACCCCTGTCCAATTCTGTATGTGGAGAAGGTAATGTCGTGGGGAGCTGGGGTTTGTTTTGTTGTACTCCTGGGAGGCCATAGATGTCCATCGATGTGCTTTGGAGGGGGCTAGGTGGATTTCAAAATTTGGTTATGTGTTTTGCACATAGGGTACAGGGATAAAAACTCAATTGGACACCCCTGTCCAATTCTGTATGTGGAGAAGGTAATTTCGTGGGGAGCTGGGGTTTGTTTTGTTGTACTCCTGGGAGGCCGTAGATGTCCATCGATGTGCTTTGGAGGGGGCTAGGTGGATTTCAAAATTTGGTTATGTGTTTTGCACATAGGTACAGGGATAAAAACTCAATTGGACACCCCTGTCCAATTCTGTATGTGGAGAAGGTAATGTCGTGGGGAGCTGGGGTTTGTTTTGCTGTACTCCTGGGAGGCCGTAGATGTCAGTCGATGTGCTTTGGAGGGGGCTAGGTGGATTTCAAAATGTGGTTATGTTTTTTGCACATAGGGTACAGGGATAAAAACTCAATTGGACACCCCTGTCCAATTCTGTATGTGGAGAAGGTAATGTCGTGGGGAGCTGGGGTTTGTTTTTATTGTACTCCTGGGAGGCCGTAGATGTCCATCGATGTGCTTTGGAGGGGGCTAGGTGGATTTCAAAATGTGGTTATGTTTTTTGCACATAGGTACAGGGATAAAAACTCAATTGGACACCCCTGTCCAATTCTGTATGTGGAGAAGGTAATGTCGTGTGGAGCTGGGTTTTGTTTTGCTGTACTCCTGGGAGGCCGTAGATGTCCATCGATGTGCTTTGGAGGGGGCTAGGGTTAGGGTTAGGGTTAGGGTTAGGGTTAGGGTTAGGGTTAGGGTTAGGGTACAGGGATAAAAACTCAATTGGACACCCCTGTCCAATTCTGTATGTGGAGAAGGTAATGTCGTGTGGAGCTGGGGTTTGTTTTCCTGTACTCCTGGGAGGCCGTAGATGTCAATCGATGTGCTTTGGAGGGGGCTAGGTGGATTTCAAAATTTGGTTATGTTTTTTGCACATAGGGTACAGGGATAAAAACTCAATTGGACACCCCTGTCCAATTCTGTATGTGGAGAAGGTAATGTCGTGGGGAGCTGGGGTTTGTTTTTATTGTACTCCTGGGAGGCCGTAGATGTCCATCGATGTGCTTTGGAGGGGGCTAGGTGGATTTCAAAATGTGGTTATGTTTTTTGCACATAGGTACAGGGATAAAAACTCAATTGGACACCCCTGTCCAATTCTGTATGTGGAGAAGGTAATGTCGTGTGGAGCTGGGTTTTGTTTTGCTGTACTCCTGGGAGGCCGTAGATGTCCATCGATGTGCTTTGGAGGGGGCTAGGGTTAGGGTTAGGGTTAGGGTTAGGGTTAGGGTTAGGGTTAGGGTTAGGGTTAGGGTACAGGGATAAAAACTCAATTGGACACCCCTGTCCAATTCTGTATGTGGAGAAGGTAATGTCGTGTGGAGCTGGGGTTTGTTTTCCTGTACTCCTGGGAGGCCGTAGATGTCAATCGATGTGCTTTGGATGGGGCTAGGTGGATTTCAAAATTTGGTTAGGTACAGGGATAAAAACTCAATTGGACACCCTTGTCCAATTCTGTATGTGAAGAAGGTAATGTCGTGGGGAGCTGGGGTTTGTTTTGTTGTACTCCTGGGAGGCCATAGATGTCCATCGATGTGCTTTGGAGGGTTAGGGTTAGGGTTAGGGTTAGGGTTAGGGTACAGGGATAAAAACTCAATTGGACACCCCTGTCCAATTCTGTATGTGGAGAAGGTAATGTCGTGGGGAGCTGGGGTTTGTTTTGCTGTACTCCTGGGAGGCCGTAGATGTCAATCGATGTGCTTTGGAGGGGGCTAGGTGGATTTCAAAATTTGGTTAGGTACAGGGATAAAAACTCAATTGGACACCCTTGTCCAATTCTGTATGTGGAGAAGGTAATGTTGTGGGGAGCTGGGGTTTGTTTTGTTGTACTCCTGGGAGGCCATAGATGTCCATCGATGTGCTTTGGAGGGTTAGGGTTAGGGTTAGGGTTAGGGTACAGGGATAAAAACTCAATTGGACACCCCTGTCCAATTCTGTATGTGGAGAAGGTAATGTCGTGGGGAGCTGGGGTTTGTTTTGCTGTACTCCTGGGAGGCCGTAGATGTCAATCGATGTGCTTTGGAGGGGGCTAGGTGGATTTCAAAAAGTTGTTATGTTTTTGGGGTTAGGGTTAGGGTTAGGGTTAGGTACAGGGATAAAAACTCAATTGGACACCCCTGTCCAATTCTGTATGTGGAGAATGTAATGTCGTGGGGAGCTGGGGTTTGTTTTGTTGTACTCCTGGGAGGCCGTAGATGTCCATCGATGTGCTTTGGAGGGTTAGGGTTAGGGTTAGGGTTAGGTACAGTGATAAAAATCTCAATTGGACACCCCTGTCCAATTCTGTATGTGGAGAAGGTAATGTCGTGGGGAGCTGGGGTTTGTTTTGCTGTACTCCTGGGAGGCCGTAGATGTCAATCGATGTGCTTTGGAGGGGGCTAGGTGGATTTCAAAATGTGGTTATGTTTTTTGGGTTAAGGTTAGGGTTAGGGTTAGGGTTAGGTACAGGGATAAAAACTCAATTGGACACCCCTGTCCAATTCTGTATGTGGAGAAGGTAATGTCGTGGGGAGCTGGGGTTTGTTTTGCTGTACTCCTGGGAGGCCATAGATGTCCATCGATGTGCTTTGGAGGGGGCTAGGTGGATTTCAAAATTTGGTTATGTTTTTTGGGTTAGGGTTATGGTTAGGGTTAGGTTAGGGTTAGGGTTAGGGTTAGGGTTAGGGTTAGGGTACAGGGATAAAAACTCAATTGGACACCCCTGTCCAATTCTGTATGTGGAGAAGGTAATGTCGTGGGGAGCTGGGGTTTGTTTTGCTGTACTCCTGGGAGGCCGTAGATGTCAATCAATGTGCTTTGGAGGGGGCTAGGTGGATTTCAAAATGTGGTTAGGGTACAGGGATAAAAACTCAATTGGACACCCCTGCCCAATTCTGTATGTGGAGAAGGTAAAGTCGTGGGGAGCTGGGGTTTGTTTTATTGTACTCCTGGGAGGGTTAGGTTTAGGGTTAGGGTTAGGGTTAGGGTTAGGTACAGGGATAAAAACTCAATTGGACACCCCTGTCCAATTCTGTATGTGGAGAAGGTAATGTCGTGGGGAGCTGAGGTTTGTTTTGTTGTACGCCTGGGAGGCTGTAGATGTCAATCGATGTGCTTAGGGTTAGGGTTAGGGTTAGGGTACAGGGATAAAAAATCAATTGGACACCCCTGTCCAATTCTGTATGTGGAGAAGGTAATGTCGTGGGGAGCTGGGGTTTGTTTTGCTGTACTCCTGGGAGGCCGTAGATGTCAATCGATGTGCTTTGGAGGGGGCTAGGTGGATTTCAAAAAGTTGTTATGTTTTTGGGGTTAGGGTTAGGGTTAGGGTTAGGTACAGGGATAAAAACTCAATTGGACACCCCTGTCCAATTCTGTATGTGGAGAATGTAATGTCGTGGGGAGCTGGGGTTTGTTTTGTTGTACTCCTGGGAGGCCGTAGATGTCCATCGATGTGCTTTGGAGGGTTAGGTTTAGGGTTAGGGTTAGGTACAGTGATAAAAATCTCAATTGGACACCCCTGTCCAATTCTGTATGTGGAGAAGGTAATGTCGTGGGGAGCTGGGGTTTGTTTTGCTGTACTCCTGGGAGGCCGTAGATGTCAATCGACGTGCTTTGGAGGGGGCTAGGTGGATTTCAAAATTTGGTTATGTTTTTTGGGTTAGGGTTAGGGTTAGGGTTAGGTTAGGGTTAGGGTTAGGGTTAGGGTTAGGGTTAGGGTTAGGGTACAGGGATAAAAACTCAATTGGACACCCCTGTCCAATTCTGTATGTGGAGAAGGTAATGTCGTGGGGAGCTGGGGTTTGTTTTGCTGTACTCCTGGGAGGCCGTAGATGTCAATCGATGTGCTTTGGAGGGGGCTAGGTGGATTTCAAAATGTGGTTAGGGTACAGGGATAAAAACTCAATTGGACACCCCTGCCCAATTCTGTATGTGGAGAAGGTAATGTCGTGGGGAGCTGGGGTTTGTTTTATTGTACTCCTGGGAGGGTTAGGTTTAGGGTTAGGGTTAGGGTTAGGGTTAGGTACAGGGATAAAAACTCAATTGGACACCCCTGTCCAATTCTGTATGTGGAGAAGGTAATGTCGTGGGGAGCTGAGGTTTGTTTTGTTGTACGCCTGGGAGGCTGTAGATGTCAATCGATGTGCTTAGGGTTAGGGTTAGGGTTAGGGTACAGGGATAAAAAATCAATTGGACACCCCTGTCCAATTCTGTATGTGGAGAAGGTAATGTCGTGGGGAGCTGGGGTTTGTTTTGCTGTACTCCTGGGAGGCCGTAGATGTCAATCGATGTGCTTTGGAGGGGGTTAGGGTTAGGTACAGGGATAAAAACTCAATTGGACACCCCTGTCCAATTATGTATGTGGAGAAGGTAATGTCGTGGGGAGCTGGGGTTTGTTTTGCTGTACTCCTGGGAGGCCGTAGATGTCAATCGATGTGCTTTGGAAAGGGCTAGGTGGATTTCAAAATTTGGTTAGGTACAGGGATAAAAACTCAATTGGACACCCCTGTCCAATTCTGTATGTGGAGAAGGTAATGTCGTGGGGAGCTGGGGTTTGTTTTGTTGTACTCCTGGGAGGCCGTAGATGTCCATCGATGTGCTTTGGAGGGGGCTAGGTGGATTTCAAAATTTGGTTATGTGTTTTGCACATAGGGTACAGGGATAAAAACTCAATTGGACACCCCTGTCCAATTCTGTATGTGGAGAAGGTAATTTCGTGGGGAGCTGGGGTTTGTTTTGTTGTACTCCTGGGAGGCCGTAGATGTCCATCGATGTGCTTTGGAGGGGGCTAGGTGGATTTCAAAATGTGGTTATGTTTTTTGCACATAGGGTACAGGCATAAAAACTCAATTGGACACCCCTGTCCAATTCTGTATGTGGAGAAGGTAATGTCGTGGGGAGCTGGGGTTTGTTTTGTTGTACTCCTGGGAGGCCGTAGATGTCCATCGATGTGCTTTGGAGGGGGCTAGGTGGATTTCAAAATTTGGTTATGTTTTTTGCACATAGGGTACAGGCATAAAAACTCAATTGGACACCCCTGTCCAATACTGTATGTGGAGAAGGTAATGTCGTGGGGAGCTGGGGTTTGTTTTGTTGTACTCCTGGGAGGCCGTAGATGTCCATCGATGTGCTTTGGAGGGGGCTAGGTGGATTTCAAAATTTGGTTATGTTTTTTGCACATAGGGTACAGGCATAAAAACTCAATTGGACACCCCTGTCCAATTCTGTATGTGGAGAAGGTAATGTCGTGGGGAGCTGAGGTTTGTTTTGCTGTACTCCTGGGAGGCCGTAGATGTCAATCGATGTGCTTTGGAGGGGGCTAGGGTTAGGGTTAGGGTTAGGGTTAGGTACAGGGATAAAAACTCAATTGGACACCCCTGTCCAATCCTGTATATGGAGAAGGTAATGTCGTGGGGAGCTGGGGTTTGTTTTGCTGTACTCCTGGGAGGCAGTAGATGTCAATCGATGTGCTTTGGAGGGGGCTAGGTGGATTTCGAAATTTGGTTAGGGTACAGGGATAAAAACTCAATTGGACACCCCTGTCCAATTCTGTATGTGGAGAAGGTAATGTCGTGGGGACCTGGGGTTTGTTTTGTTGTACTCCTGGGAGGCCGTAGATGTCCATCGATGTGCTTTGGAGGGGGCTAGGTGGATTTCAAAATTTGGTTATGTTTTTTGCACATAGACAGGGATAAAAACTCAATTGGACACCCCTGTCCAATTCTGTATGTGGAGAAGGTAATGTCGTGGGGAGCTGGGGTTTGTTTTGCTGTACTCCAAGGAGGCCGTAGATGTCAATCGATGTGTTTTGGAGGGGGCTAGGTGGATTTCAAAATATGGTTATGTTTTTTGCACATAGGTACAGGGATATAAACTCCATCGGACACCCCTGCCCAATTCTGTATGTGGAGAAGGTAATGTCGTGGGGAGCTGAGGTTTGTTTTGTTGTACTCCTGGGAGGCCGTAGATGTCAATCGATGTGCTTAGGGTTAGGGTTAGGGTTAGGGTTAGGTACAGGGATAAAAACTCAATTGGACACCCCTGTCCAATTCTGTATGTGGAGAAGGTAATGTCGTGGGGAGCTGGGGTTTGTTTTGCTGTACTCCTGGGAGGCCGTAGATGTCAATCGATGTGCTTTGGAGGGGGCTAGGTGGATTTCAAAATTTGGTTAGGGTACAGGGATAACATTTTTGAAATCCACCTAGCCCCCTCCAAAGCACATCGATGGACATCTACGGCCTCCCAGGAGTACAACAAAACAAACCCCAGCTCCCCACGACATTACCTTCTCCACATACAGAATTGGACAGGGGTGTCCAATTGAGTTTTTATCCCTGTACCTATGTGCAAAAAACATAACCACATTTTGAAATCCACCTAGCCCCCTCCAAAGCACATCGATTGACATCTACGGCCTCCCAGGAGTACAGCAAAACAAACCCCAGCTACCCACGTCATTACCTTCTCCACATACAGAATTGGACAGGGGTGTCCAATTGAGTTTTTATCCCTGTACCCTATGTGCAAAAAACATAACCACTTTTTGAAATCCACCTAGACCCCTCCAAAGCACATCGATGGACATCTACGGCCTCCCAGGAGTACAACAAAACAAACCCCAGCTCCCCACGACATTACCTTCTCCACATACAGAATTGGACAGGGGTGTCCATTGATTTTTTATCCCTGTACCTAACCAAATTTTGAAATCCACCTAACCCCCTCCAAAGCACATCGATTGACATCTACGGCCTCCCAGGAGTACAGCAAAACAAACCCCAGCTCCCCACGACATTACCTTCTCCACATACAGAATTGGACAGGGGTGTCCAATTGAGTTTTTAGCCCTGTACCTAACCCTAACCCTAGCCCCCTCCAAAGCACATCGATTGACATCTACGGCCTCCCAGGAGTACAGCAAAACAAACCCCAGCTCCCCACGACATTACCTTCTCCACATACAGAATTGGACAGGGGTGTCCAATTGAGTTTTTATCCCTGTACCTAACCCTAACCCCCTCCAAAGCACATCGATTGACATCTACGGCCTCCCAGGAGTACAGCAAAACAAACCCCAGCTCCCCACGACATTACCTTCTCCACATACAGAATTGGACAGGGGTGTCCAATTGAGTTTTTATCCCTGTACCTAACCCTAACCCTAGCCCCCTCCAAAGCACATCGATTGACATCTACGGCCTCCCAGGAGTACAGCAAAACAACCCCCAGCTCCCCACGACATTACCTTCTCCACATACAGAATTGGACAGGGGTGTCCAATTGAGTTTTTATCCCTGTACCTAACCCTAACCCTAACCCTAACCCTAACCCTAACCCTAACCCTCCCAGGAGTACAATAAAACAAACCCCAGCTCCCCACGACATTACCTTCTCCACATACAGAATTGGACAGGGGTGTCCAATTGAGTTTTTATCCCTGTACCTAACCCTAACCCTAGCCCCCTCCAAAGCACATCGATTGACATCTACGACCTCCCAGGAGTACAGCAAAACAACCCCCAGCTCCCCACGACATTACCTTCTCCACATACAGAATTGGACAGGGGTGTCCAATTGAGTTTTTATCCCTGTACCTAACCCTAACCCTAACCCTAACCCTAACCCTAACCCTAACCCTCCCAGGAGTACAATAAAACAAACCCCAGCTCCCCACGACATTACCTTCTCCACATACAGAATTGGACAGGGGTGTCCAATTGAGTTTTTATCCCTGTACCTAACCCTAACCCTAACCCTAACCCTAACCCTAACCCTAACCCTCCCAGGAGTACAATAAAACAAACCCCAGCTACCCACGACATTACCTTCTCCACATACAGAATTGGACAGGGGTGTCCAATTGAGTTTTTATCCCTGTACCTAACCCTAACCCTAGCCCCCTCCAAAGCACACCGATTGACATCTACGGCCTCCCAGGAGTACAGCAAAACAAACCCCAGCTCCCCACGACATTACCTTCTCCACATACAGAATTGGACAGGGGTGTCCAATTGAGTTTTTATCCCTGTACCTAACCCTAACCCTAACCCTAACCCTAACCCTAACCCTAACCCTCCCAGGAGTACAATAAAACAAACCCCAGGTACCCACGACATTACCTTCTCCACATACAGAATTGGACAGGGGTGTCCAATTGAGTTTTTATCCCTGTACCTAACCCTAACCCTAGCCCCCTCCAAAGCACATCGATTGACATCTACGGCCTCCCAGGAGTACAGCAAAACAAAACCCAGCTCCCCACGACATTACCTTCTCCACATACAGAATTGGACAGGGGTGTCCAATTTAGTTTTTATCCCTGTACCTAACCCTAACCCTAACCCTAACCCTAACCCTCCCAGGAGTACAATAAAACAAACCCCAGCTCCCCACGACATTACCTTCTCCACATACAGAATTGGACAGGGGTGTCCAATTGAGTTTTTATCCCTGTACCTAACCCTAACCCTAACCCTAACCCTAAGCACATCGATTGACATCTACGGCCTCCCAGGAGTACAACAAAACAAACCCCAGCTCCCCACGACATTACCTTCTCCACATACAGAATTGGACAGGGGTGTCCAATTGAGTTTTTATCCCTGTACCTAACCAAATTTTGAAATCCACCTAGCCCCCTCCAAAGCACATCGATTGACATCTACGGCCTCCCAGGAGTACAACAAAACAAACCTCAGCTCCCCACGACATTACCTTCTCCACATACAGAATTGGACAGGGGTGTCCAATTGAGTTTTTATCCCTGTACCTAACCCTAACCCTAACCCTAAGCACATCGATTGACATCTACGGCCTCCCAGGAGTACAACAAAACAAACCTCAGCTCCCCACGACACACCTTCTCCACATACAGAATTGGACAGGGGTATCCAATTGAGTTTTTATCCCTAACCCTAACCCTAACCCTAAACCTAACCCTCCCAGGAGTACAATAAAACAAACCCCAGCTCCCCACGACATTACCTTCTCCACATACAGAATTGGACAGGGGTGTCCAATTGAGTTTTTATCCCTGTACCTAACCAAATTTTGAAATCCACCTAGCCCTTTCCAAAGCACATCGATTGACATCTACGGCCTCCCAGGAGTACAGCAAAACAAACCCCAGCTCCCCATGACATTACCTTCTCCACATACAGAATTGGACAGGGGTGTCCAATTGAGTTTTTATCCCTGTACCTAACCCTAACCCCCTCCAAAGCACATCGATTGACATCTACGGCCTCCCAGGAGTACAGCAAAACAAACCCCAGCTCCCCACGACATTACCTTCTCCACATACAGAATTGGACAGGGGTGTCCAATATAGTTTTTATCCCTGTACCTAACCCTAACCCTAACCCTAACCCTAAGCACATCGATTGACATCTATGGCCTCCCAGGAGTACAACAAAACAAACCTCAGCTCCCCACGACATTACCTTCTCCACATACAGAATTGGACAGGGGTGTCCAATTGAGTTTTTATCCCTGTACCTAACCCTAACCCTAACCCTAACCCTAACCCTAACCTAACCCTAACCCTAACCCAAAAAACATAACCAAATTTTGAAATCCACCTAGCCCCCTCAAAGCACATCGATGGACATCTACGGCCTCCCAGGAGTACAGCAAAACAAACCCCAGCTCCCCACGACATTACCTTCTCCACATACAGAATTGGACAGGGGTGTCCAATTGAGTTTTTATCCCTGTACCTAACCCTAACCCTAACCCTCCAAAGCACATCGATGGAAATCTACGGCCTCCCAGGAGTACAACAAAACAAACCCCAGCTCCCCACGACATTACCTTCTCCACATACAGAATTGGACAGGGGTGTCCAATTGAGTTTTTATCCCTGTACCTAACCCTAACCCTAACCCTAACCCTAACCCAAAAAACATAACCAAATTTTGAAATCCACCTAGCCCCCTCCAAAGCACATCGATGGACATCTACGGCCTCCCAGGAGTACAACAAAACAAACCCCAGCTCCCCACGACATTACCTTCTCCACATACAGAATTGGACAGGGGTGTCCAATTGAGTTTTTATCCCTGTACCCTAACCCTAACCCTAACCCTAGCACCCTCCAAAGCACATCGATTGACATCTACGGCCTCCCAGGAGTACAGCAAAACAAACCCCAGCTCCCCACAACATTACCTTCTCCACATACAGAATTGGACAGGGGTGTCCAATTGTTTTTTTATCCCTGTACCTAACCCTAACCCTAACCCTAAGCACATCGATTGACATCTACGGCCTCCCAGGAGTACAACAAAACAAACCTCAGCTCCCCACGACATTACCTTCTCCACATACAGAATTGGACAGGGGTGTCCAATTGAGTTTTTATCCCTAACCCTAACCCTAACCCTAAACCTAACCCTCCCAGGAGTACAATAAAACAAACCCCAGCTCCCCACGACATTACCTTCTCCACATACAGAATTGGACAGGGGTGTCCAATTGAGTTTTTATCCCTGTACCTAACCCTAACCCCCTCCAAAGCACATCGATTGACATCTACGGCCTCCCAGGAGTACAGCAAAACAAACCCCAGCTCCCCACGACATTACCTTCTCCACATACAGAATTGGACAGGGGTGTCCAATATAGTTTTTATCCCTGTACCTAACCCTAACCCTAACCCTAACCCTAAGCAAATCGATTGACATCTACGGCCTCCCAGGAGTACAACAAAACAAACCTCAGCTCCCCACGACATTACCTTCTCCACATACAGAATTGGACAGGGGTGTCCAATTGAGTTTTTATCCCTGTACCTAACCCTAACCCTAACCCTAACCCTAAACCTAACCCTCCCAGGAGTACAATAAAACAAACCCCAGCTCCCCACGACATTACCTTCTCCACATACAGAATTGGACAGGGGTGTCCAATTGAGTTTTTATCCCTGTACCCTAACCACATTTTGAAATCCACCTAGCCCCCTCCAAAGCACATCGATTGACATCTACGGCCTCCCAGGAGTACAGCAAAACAAACCCCAGCTCCCCACGACATTACCTTCTCCACATACAGAATTGGACAGGCGTGTCCAATATAGTTTTTATCCCTGTACCTAACCCTAACCCTAACCCTAACCCTAAGCACATCGATTGACATCTATGGCCTCCCAGGAGTACAACAAAACAAACCTCAGCTCCCCACGACATTACCTTCTCCACATACAGAATTGGACAGGGGTGTCCAATTGAGTTTTTATCCCTGTACCTAACCCTAACCCTAACCCTAACCCTAACCCTAACCTAACCCTAACCCTAACCCAAAAAACATAACCAAATTTTGAAATCCACCTAGCCCCCTCAAAGCACATCGATGGACATCTACGGCCTCCCAGGAGTACAGCAAAACAAACCCCAGCTCCCCACGACATTACCTTCTCCACATACAGAATTGGACAGGGGTGTCCAATTGAGTTTTTATCCCTGTACCTAACCCTAACCCTAACCCTCCAAAGCACATCGATGGAAATCTACGGCCTCCCAGGAGTACAACAAAACAAACCCCAGCTCCCCACGACATTACCTTCTCCACATACAGAATTGGACAGGGGTGTCCAATTGAGTTTTTATCCCTGTACCTAACCCTAACCCTAACCCTAACCCTAACCCAAAAAACATAACCAAATTTTGAAATCCACCTAGCCCCCTCCAAAGCACATCGATGGACATCTACGGCCTCCCAGGAGTACAACAAAACAAACCCCAGCTCCCCACGACATTACCTTCTCCACATACAGAATTGGACAGGGGTGTCCAATTGAGTTTTTATCCCTGTACCCTAACCCTAACCCTAACCCTAGCACCCTCCAAAGCACATCGATTGACATCTACGGCCTCCCAGGAGTACAGCAAAACAAACCCCAGCTCCCCACGACATTACCTTCTCCACATACAGAATTGGACAGGGGTGTCCAATTGTTTTTTTATCCCTGTACCTAACCCTAACCCTAACCCTAAGCACATCGATTGACATCTACGGCCTCCCAGGAGTACAACAAAACAAACCTCAGCTCCCCACGACATTACCTTCTCCACATACAGAATTGGACAGGGGTGTCCAATTGAGTTTTTATCCCTAACCCTAACCCTAACCCTAAACCTAACCCTCCCAGGAGTACAATAAAACAAACCCCAGCTCCCCACGACATTACCTTCTCCACATACAGAATTGGACAGGGGTGTCCAATTGAGTTTTTATCCCTGTACCTAACCAAATTTTGAAATCCACCTAGCCCTTTCCAAAGCACATCGATTGACATCTACGGCCTCCCAGGAGTACAGCAAAACAAACCCCAGCTCCCCACGACATTACCTTCTCCACATACAGAATTGGACAGGGGTGTCCAATTGAGTTTTTATCCCTGTACCTAACCCTAACCCCCTCCAAAGCACATCGATTGACATCTACGGCCTCCCAGGAGTACAGCAAAACAAACCCCAGCTCCCCACGACATTACCTTCTCCACATACAGAATTGGACAGGGGTGTCCAATATAGTTTTTATCCCTGTACCTAACCCTAACCCTAACCCTAACCCTAAGCAAATCGATTGACATCTACGGCCTCCCAGGAGTACAACAAAACAAACCTCAGCTCCCCACGACATTACCTTCTCCACATACAGAATTGGACAGGGGTGTCCAATTGAGTTTTTATCCCTGTACCTAACCCTAACCCTAACCCTAACCCTAAACCTAACCCTCCCAGGAGTACAATAAAACAAACCCCAGCTCCCCACGACATTACCTTCTCCACATACAGAATTGGACAGGGGTGTCCAATTGAGTTTTTATCCCTGTACCCTAACCACATTTTGAAATCCACCTAGCCCCCTCCAAAGCACATCGATTGACATCTACGGCCTCCCAGGAGTACAGCAAAACAAACCCCAGCTCCCCACGACATTACCTTCTCCACATACAGAATTGGACAGGGGTGTCCAATTGAGTTTTTATCCCTGTACCTAACCCTAACCCTAACCCTAACCCTAACCCTAACCCTAACCCTAACCCTCCCAGGAGTACAATAAAACAAACCCAAGCTACCCACGACATTACCTTCTCCACATACAGAATTGGACAGGGGTGTCCAATTGAGTTTTTATCCCTGTACCTAACCCTAACCCTAGCCCCCTCCAAAGCACACCGATTGACATCTACGGCCTCCCAGGAGTACAGCAAAACAAACCCCAGCTCCCCACGACATTACCTTCTCCACATACAGAATTGGACAGGGGTGTCCAATTGAGTTTTTATCCCTGTACCTAACCCTAACCCTAACCCTAACCCTAACCCTAACCCTAACCCTAACCCTCCCAGGAGTACAATAAAACAAACCCCAGGTACCCACGACATTACCTTCTCCACATACAGAATTGGACAGGGGTGTCCAATTGAGTTTTTATCCCTGTACCTAACCCTAACCCTAGCCCCCTCCAAAGCACATCGATTGACATCTACGGCCTCCCAGGAGTACAGCAAAACAAAACCCAGCTCCCCACGACATTACCTTCTCCACATACAGAATTGGACAGGGGTGTCCAATTTAGTTTTTATCCCTGTACCTAACCCTAACCCTAACCCTAACCCTAACCCTCCCAGGAGTACAATAAAACAAACCCCAGCTCCCCACGACATTACCTTCTCCACATACAGAATTGGACAGGGGTGTCCAATTGAGTTTTTATCCCTGTACCTAACCCTAACCCTAACCCTAACCCTAAGCACATCGATTGACATCTACGGCCTCCCAGGAGTACAACAAAACAAACCCCAGCTCCCCACGACATTACCTTCTCCACATACAGAATTGGACAGGGGTGTCCAATTGAGTTTTTATCCCTGTACCTAACCAAATTTTGAAATCCACCTAGCCCCCTCCAAAGCACATCGATTGACATCTACGGCCTCCCAGGAGTACAACAAAACAAACCTCAGCTCCCCACGACATTACCTTCTCCACATACAGAATTGGACAGGGGTGTCCAATTGAGTTTTTATCCCTGTACCTAACCCTAACCCTAACCCTAAGCACATCGATTGACATCTACGGCCTCCCAGGAGTACAACAAAACAAACCTCAGCTCCCCACGACACACCTTCTCCACATACAGAATTGGACAGGGGTATCCAATTGAGTTTTTATCCCTAACCCTAACCCTAACCCTAAACCTAACCCTCCCAGGAGTACAATAAAACAAACCCCAGCTCCCCACGACATTACCTTCTCCACATACAGAATTGGACAGGGGTGTCCAATTGAGTTTTTATCCCTGTACCTAACCAAATTTTGAAATCCACCTAGCCCTTTCCAAAGCACATCGATTGACATCTACGGCCTCCCAGGAGTACAGCAAAACAAACCCCAGCTCCCCATGACATTACCTTCTCCACATACAGAATTGGACAGGGGTGTCCAATTGAGTTTTTATCCCTGTACCTAACCCTAACCCCCTCCAAAGCACATCGATTGACATCTACGGCCTCCCAGGAGTACAGCAAAACAAACCCCAGCTCCCCACGACATTACCTTCTCCACATACAGAATTGGACAGGGGTATCCAATATAGTTTTTATCCCTGTACCTAACCCTAACCCTAACCCTAACCCTAAGCACATCGATTGACATCTATGGCCTCCCAGGAGTACAACAAAACAAACCTCAGCTCCCCACGACATTACCTTCTCCACATACAGAATTGGACAGGGGTGTCCAATTGAGTTTTTATCCCTGTACCTAACCCTAACCCTAACCCTAACCCTAACCCTAACCTAACCCTAACCCTAACCCAAAAAACATAACCAAATTTTGAAATCCACCTAGCCCCCTCAAAGCACATCGATGGACATCTACGGCCTCCCAGGAGTACAGCAAAACAAACCCCAGCTCCCCACGACATTACCTTCTCCACATACAGAATTGGACAAGGGGTGTCCAATTGAGTTTTTATCCCTGTACCTAACCCTAACCCTAACCCTCCAAAGCACATCGATGGAAATCTACGGCCTCCCAGGAGTACAACAAAACAAACCCCAGCTCCCCACGACATTACCTTCTCCACATACAGAATTGGACAGGGGTGTCCAATTGAGTTTTTATCCCTGTACCTAACCCTAACCCTAACCCTAACCCTAACCCAAAAAACATAACCAAATTTTGAAATCCACCTAGCCCCCTCCAAAGCACATCGATGGACATCTACGGCCTCCCAGGAGTACAACAAAACAAACCCCAGCTCCCCACGACATTACCTTCTCCACATACAGAATTGGACAGGGGTGTCCAATTGAGTTTTTATCCCTGTACCCTAACCCTAACCCTAACCCTAGCACCCTCCAAAGCACATCGATTGACATCTACGGCCTCCCAGGAGTACAGCAAAACAAACCCCAGCTCCCCACGACATTACCTTCTCCACATACAGAATTGGACAGGGGTGTCCAATTGTTTTTTTATCCCTGTACCTAACCCTAACCCTAACCCTAAGCACATCGATTGACATCTACGGCCTCCCAGGAGTACAACAAAACAAACCTCAGCTCCCCACGACATTACCTTCTCCACATACAGAATTGGACAGGGGTGTCCAATTGAGTTTTTATCCCTAACCCTAACCCTAACCCTAAACCTAACCCTCCCAGGAGTACAATAAAACAAACCCCAGCTCCCCACGACATTACCTTCTCCACATACAGAATTGGACAGGGGTGTCCAATTGAGTTTTTATCCCTGTACCTAACCAAATTTTGAAATCCACCTAGCCCTTTCCAAAGCACATCGATTGACATCTACGGCCTCCCAGGAGTACAGCAAAACAAACCCCAGCTCCCCACGACATTACCTTCTCCACATACAGAATTGGACAGGGGTGTCCAATTGAGTTTTTATCCCTGTACCTAACCCTAACCCCCTCCAAAGCACATCGATTGACATCTACGGCCTCCCAGGAGTACAGCAAAACAAACCCCAGCTCCCCACGACATTACCTTCTCCACATACAGAATTGGACAGGGGTGTCCAATATAGTTTTTATCCCTGTACCTAACCCTAACCCTAACCCTAACCCTAAGCAAATCGATTGACATCTACGGCCTCCCAGGAGTACAACAAAACAAACCTCAGCTCCCCACGACATTACCTTCTCCACATACAGAATTGGACAGGGGTGTCCAATTGAGTTTTTATCCCTGTACCTAACCCTAACCCTAACCCTAACCCTAAACCTAACCCTCCCAGGAGTACAATAAAACAAACCCCAGCTCCCCACGACATTACCTTCTCCACATACAGAATTGGACAGGGGTGTCCAATTGAGTTTTTAACCCTGTACCCTAACCACATTTTGAAATCCACCTAGCCCCCTCCAAAGCACATCGATTGACATCTACGGCCTCCCAGGAGTACAGCAAAACAAACCCCAGCTCCCCACGACATTACCTTCTCCACATACAGAATTGGACAGGGGTGTCCAATTGAGTTTTTATCCCTGTACCTAACCCTAATCCTAACCCTCCAAAGCACATCGATGGACATCTATGGCCTCCCAGGAGTACAACAAAACAAACCCCAGCTCCCCATGACATTACCTTCTCCACATACAGAATTGGGCAGTGGTGTCCAATTGAGTTTTTATCCCTGTACCTAACCAAATTTTGAAATCCACCAAGCCCCCTCCAAAGCACATCGATTGACATCTACGGCCTCCCAGGAGTACAGCAAAACAAACCCCAGCTCCCCACAACATTACCTTCTCCACATACAGAATTGGACAGGGGTGTCCAATTGAGTTTTTATCCCTGTACCTAACCCTAACCCTAAGCACATCGATTGACATCTACGGCCTCCCAGGAGTACAACAAAACAAACCTCAGCTCCCCACAACATTACCTTCTCCACATACAGAATTGGACAGGGGTGTCCAATTGAGTTTTTATCCCTGTACCTAACCAAATTTTGAAATCCACCTAGCCCCCTCCAAAGCACATCGATTGACATCTACGGCCTCCCAGGAGTACAGCAAAACAAACCCCAGCTCCCCACGACATTACCTTCTCCACATACAGAATTGGACAGGGGTGTCCAATTGAGTTTTTATCCCTGTACCTAACCCTAACCCTAACCCTAACCCTAACCTAACCCTAACCCTAACCCTAACCCAAAAAACATAACCAAATTTTGAAATCCACCTAGCCCCCTCAAAGCACATCGATGGACATCTACGGCCTCCCAGGAGTACAGCAAAACAAACCCCAGCTCCCCACGACATTACCTTCTCCACATACAGAATTGGACAGGGGTGTCCAATTGAGTTTTTATCCCTGTACCTAACCCTAACCCTAACCCTCCAAAGCACATCGATGGACATCTACGGCCTCCCAGGAGTACAACAAAACATACCCCAGCTCCCCACGACATTACCTTCTCCACATACAGAATTGGACAGTGGTGTCCAATTGAGTTTTTATCCCTGTACCTAACCCTAACCCTAACCCTAACCCTAAACCTAACCCTCCCAGGAGTACAATAAAACAAACCCCAGCTCCCCACGACATTACCTTCTCCACATACAGAATTGGACAGGGGTGTCCAATTGAGTTTTTATCCCTGTACCCTAACCACATTTTGAAATCCACCTAGCCCCCTCCAAAGCACATCGATTGACATCTACGGCCTCCCAGGAGTACAGCAAAACAAACCCCAGCTCCCCACGACATTACCTTCTCCACATACAGAATTGGACAGGGGTGTCCAATTGAGTTTTTATCCCTGTACCTAACCCTAACCCTAACCCTCCAAAGCACATCGATGGACATCTATGGCCTCCCAGGAGTACAACAAAACAAACCCCAGCTCCCCATGACATTACCTTCTCCACATACAGAATTGGGCAGTGGTGTCCAATTGAGTTTTTATCCCTGTACCTAACCAAATTTTGAAATCCACCAAGCCCCCTCCAAAGCACATCGATTGACATCTACGGCCTCCCAGGAGTACAGCAAAACAAACCCCAGCTCCCCACAACATTACCTTCTCCACATACAGAATTGGACAGGGGTGTCCAATTGAGTTTTTATCCCTGTACCTAACCCTAACCCTAAGCACATCGATTGACATCTACGGCCTCCCAGGAGTACAACAAATCAAACCTCAGCTCCCCACAACATTACCTTCTCCACATACAGAATTGGACAGGGGTGTCCAATTGAGTTTTTATCCATGTACCTAACCACATTTTGAAATCCACCTAGCCCCCTCCAAAGCACATCGATTGACATCTACGGCCTCCCAGGAGTACAGCAAAACAAACCCCAGCTCCCCACGACATTACCTTCTCCACATACAGAATTGGACAGGGGTGTCCAATTGAGTTTTTATCCCTGTACCTAACCCTAACCCTAACCCTAACCCTAACCCTAACCCTAACCCTAACCCTAACCCAAAAAACATAACAAAATTTTGAAATCCACCTAGCCCCCTCAAAGCACATCGATGGACATCTACGGCCTCCCAGGAGTACAGCAAAACAAACCCCAGCTCCCCACGACATTACCTTCTCCACATACAGAATTGGACAGGGGTGTCCAATTGAGTTTTTATCCCTGTACCTAACCCTAACCCTAACCCTCCAAAGCACATCGATGGACATCTACGGCCTCCCAGGAGTACAACAAAACATACCCCAGCTCCCCACGACATTACCTTCTCCACATACAGAAATGGACAGTGGTGTCCAATTGAGTTTTTATCCCTGTACCCTAACCCTAACCCTAACCCTAGCCCCCTCCAAAGCACATCGATTGACATCTACGGCCTCCCAGGAGTACAGCAAAACAAACCCCAGCTCCCCACGACATTACCTTCTCCACATATAGAATTGGACAGGGGTGTCCAATTGTGTTTTTTTCCCTGTACCTAACCCTAACCCTAACCCTAAGCACATCGATTGACATCTACGGCCTCCCAGGAGTACAACAAAACAAACCTCAGCTCCCCACGACATTACCTTCTCCACATACAGAATTGGACAGGGGTGTCCAATTGAGTTTTTATCCCTAACCCTAACCCTATCCCTAAACCTAACCCTCCCAGGAGTACAATTAAACAAACCCCAGCTCCCCACGACATTACCTTCTCCACATACAGACTTGGACAGGGGTGTCCAATTGAGTTTTTATCCCTGTACCTAACCAAATTTTGAAATCCACCTAGCCCTTTCCAAAGCACATCGATTGACATCTACGGCCTCCCAGGAGTACAGCAAAACAAACCCCAGCTCCCCACGACATTACCTTCTCCACATACAGAATTGGACAGGGGTGTCCAATTGAGTTTTTATCCCTGTACCTAACCCTTACCCCCTCCAAAGCACATCGATTGACATCTACGGCCTCCCAGGAGTACAGCAAAACAAACCCCAGCTCCCCACGACATTACCTTCTCCACATACAGAATTGGACAGGGGTGTCCAATATAGTTTTTATCCCTGTACCTAACCCTAACCCTAACCCTAACCCTAAGCACATCGATTGACATCTACGGCCTCCCAGGAGTACAACAAAACAAACCTCAGCTCCCCACGAAATTACCTTCTCTACATACAGAATTGGACAGGGGTGTCCAATTGAGTTTTTATCCCTGTACCTAACCCTAACCCTAACCCTAACCCTAAACCTAACCCTCCCAGGAGTACAATAAAACAAACCCCAGCTCCCCACGACATTACCTTCTCCACATACAGAATTGGACAGGGGTGTCCAATTGAGTTTTTATCCCTGTACCCTAACCACATTTTGAAATCCACCTAGCCCCCTCCAAAGCACATCGATTGACATCTACGGCCTCCCAGGAGTACAGCAAAACAAATCCCAGCTCCCCACGACATTACTTTCTCCACATACAGAATTGGACAGGGGTGTCCAATTGAGTTTTTATCCCTGTACCTAACCCTAACCCTAACCCTAACCCTAACCTAACCCTAACCTTAACCCAAAAAACATAACAAAATTTTGAAATCCACCTAGCCCCCTCCAAAGCAGATTGATGGACATCTACGGCCTCCCAGGAGTACAGCAAAACAAACCCCAGCTCCCCACGACATTACCTTCTCCACATACAGAATTGGACAGGGGTGTCCAATTTAGTTTTTATCCCTGTACCTAACCCTAACCCCCTCCAAAGCACATCGATTGACATCTACGGCCTCCCAGGAGTACAGCAAAACAAACCCCAGCTACCCATGACATTACCTTCTCCACATACAGAATTGGACAGGGGTGTCCAATATAGTTTTTATCCCTGTACCTAACCCTAACCCTAACCCTAACCCTAAGCACATCGATTGACATCTACGGCCTCCCAGGAGTACAACAAAACAAACCTCAGCTCCCCACGACATTACCTTCTCCACATACAGAATTGGACAGGGGTGTCCAATTGAGTTTTTATCCCTGTACCTAACCCTAACCCTAACCCTAACCCTAACCTAACCCTAACCCTAACCCAAAAAACATAACCAAATTTTGAAATCCACCTAGCCCCCTCAAAGCACATCGATGGACATCTACGGCCTCCCAGGAGTACAGCAAAACAAACCCCATCTCCCCACGACATTACCTTCTCCACATACAGAATTGGACAGGGGTGTCCAATTGAGTTTTTATCCCTGTACCTAACCCTAACCCTAACCCTAACCCTCCAAAGCACATCGATGGACATCTACGGCCTCCCAGGAGTACAACAAAACAAACCCCAGCTCCCCACGACATTACCTTCTCCACATACAGAATTGGACAGTGGTGTCCAATTGAGTTTTTATCCCTGTACCTAACCCTAACCCTAACCCTAACCCTAACCCAAAAAACATAACCAAATTTTGAAATCCACCTAGCCCCCTCCAAAGCACATCGATGGACATCTACGGCCTCCCAGGAGTACAACAAAACAAATCCCAGCTCCCCACGACATTACCTTCTCAACATACAGAATTGGACAGGTGTGTCCAATTGAGTTTTTATCCCTGTACCTAACCAAATTTTGAAATCCACCTAGCCCCCTCCAAATCACATCGATGGACATCTACGGCCTCCCAGGAGTACAGCAAAACAAACCCCAGCTCCCCACGACATTACCTTCTCCACATACAGAATTGGACAGGGGTGTCCAATTGTTTTTTTATCCCTGTACCTAACCCTAACCCTAACCCTAAGCACATCGATTGACATCTACGGCCTCCCAGGAGTACAACAAAACAAACCTCAGCTCCCCACGACATTACCTTCTCCACATACAGAATTGGACAGGGGTGTCCAATTGAGTTTTTATCCCTAACCCTAACCCTAACCCTAAACCTAACCCTCCCAGGAGTACAATAAAACAAACCCCAGCTCCCCACGACATTACCTTCTCCACATACAGAATTGGACAGGGGTGTCCAATTGAGTTTTTATCCCTGTACCTAACCAAATTTTGAAATCCACCTAGCACTTTCCAAAGCACATCGATTGACATCTACGGCCTCCCAGGAGTACAGCAAAACAAACCCCAGCTCCCCACGACATTACCTTCTCCACATACAGAATTGGACAGGGGTGTCCAATTGAGTTTTTATCCCTGTACCTAACCCTAACCCCCTCCAAAGCACATCGATTGACATCTACGGCCTCCCAGGAGTACAGCAAAACAAACCCCAGCTCCCCACGACATTACCTTCTCCACATACAGAATTGGACAGGGGTGTCCAATATAGTTTTTATCCCTGTACCTAACCCTAACCCTAACCCTAACCCTAAGCACATCGATTGACATCTACGGCCTCCCAGGAGTACAGCAAAACAAACCCCAGCTCCCCACGATATTACCTTCTCCACATACAGAATTGGACAGGGGTGTCCAATTGAGTTTTTATCCCTGTACCTAACCCTAACCCTAACCCTAACCCTAACCCTAACCCTAACCCTAACCTAACCCTAACCCTAACCCTAACCCAAAAAACATAACCAAATTTTGAAATCCACCTAGCCCCCTCAAAGCACATCGATGGACATCTACGGCCTCCCAGGAGTACAGCAAAACAAACCCCAGCTCCCCACGACATTACCTTCTCCACATACAGAATTGGACAGGGGTGTCCAATTGAGTTTTTATCCCTGTACCTAACCCTAACCCTAACCCTCCAAAGCACATCGATGGACATCTACGGCCTCCCAGGAGTACAACAAAACATACCCCAGCTCCCCACGACATTACCTTCTCCACATACAGAAATGGACAGTGGTGTCCAATTGAGTTTTTATCCCTGTACCCTAACCCTAACCCTAACCCTAGCCCCCTCCAAAGCACATCGATTGACATCTACGGCCTCCCAGGAGTACAGCAAAACAAACCCCAGCTCCCCACGACATTACCTTCTCCACATATAGAATTGGACAGGGGTGTCCAATTGTGTTTTTATCCCTGTACCTAACCCTAACCCTAACCCTAAGCACATCGATTGACATCTACGGCCTCCCAGGAGTACAACAAAACAAACCTCAGCTCCCCACGACATTACCTTCTCCACATACAGAATTGGACAGGGGTGTCCAATTGAGTTTTTATCCCTAACCCTAACCCTATCCCTAATCCTAACCCTCCCAGGAGTACAATAAAACAAACCCCAGCTCCCCACGACATTACCTTCTCCACATACAGAATTGGACAGGGGTGTCCAATTGAGTTTTTATCCCTGTACCTAACCAAATTTTGAAATCCACCTAGCCCTTTCCAAAGCACATCGATTGACATCTACGGCCTCCCAGGAGTACAGCAAAACAAACCCCAGCTCCCCACGACATTACCTTCTCCACATACAGAATTGGACAGGGGTGTCCAATTGAGTTTTTATCCCTGTACCTAACCCTTACCCCCTCCAAAGCACATCGATTGACATCTACGGCCTCTCAGGAGTACAGCAAAACAAACCCCATCTCCCCACGACATTACCTTCTCCACATACAGAATTGGACAGGGGTGTCCAATATAGTTTTTATCCCTGTACCTAACCCTAACCCTAACCCTAACCCTAAGCACATCGATTGACATCTACGGCCTCCCAGGAGTACAACAAAACAAACCTCAGCTCCCCACGAAATTACCTTCTCTACATACAGAATTGGACAGGGGTGTCCAATTGAGTTTTTATCCCTGTACCTAACCCTAACCCTAACCCTAAACCTAACCCTCCCAGGAGTACAATAAAACAAACCCCAGCTCCCCACGACATTACCTTCTCCACATACAGAATTGGACAGGGGTGTCCAATTGAGTTTTTATCCCTGTACCCTAACCACATTTTGAAATCCACCTAGCCCCCTCCAAAGCACATCGATTGACATCTACGGCCTCCCAGGAGTACAGCAAAACAAATCCCAGCTCCCCACGACATTACTTTCTCCACATACAGAATTGGACAGGGGTGTCCAATTGAGTTTTTATCCCTGTACCTAACCCTAACCCTAACCCTAACCCTAACCTAACCCTAACCTTAACCCAAAAAACATAACCAAATTTTGAAATCCACCTAGCCCCCTCCAAAGCAGATTGATGGACATCTACGGCCTCCCAGGAGTACAGCAAAACAAACCCCAGCTCCCCACGACATTACCTTCTCCACATACAGAATTGGACAGGGGTGTCCAATTGAGTTTTTATCCCTGTACCTAACCCTAACCCTAACCCTCCAAAGCACATCGATGGACATCTACGGCCTCCCAGGAGTACAACAAAACAAACCCCAGCTCCCCACGACATTACCTTCTCCACATACAGAATTGGACAGTGGTGTCCAATTGAGTTTTTATCCCTGTACCTAACCCTAACCCTAACCCTAACCCTAACCCAAAAAACATAACCAAATTTTGAAATCCACCTAGCCCCCTCCAAAGCACATCGATGGACATCTACGGCCTCCCAGGAGTACAACAAAACAAATCCCAGCTCCCCACGACATTACCTTCTCAACATACAGAATTGGACAGGTGTGTCCAATTGAGTTTTTATCCCTGTACCTAACCAAATTTTGAAATCCACCTAGCCCCCTCCAAAGCACATCGATGGACATCTACGGCCTCCGAGGAGTACAGCAAAACAAACCCCAGCTCCCCACGACATTACCTTCTCCACATACAGAATTGGACAGGGGTGTCCAATTGTTTTTTTATCCCTGTACCTAACCCTAACCCTAACCCTAAGCACATCGATTGACATCTACGGCCTCCCAGGAGTACAACAAAACAAACCTCAGCTCCCCACGACATTACCTTCTCCACATACAGAATTGGACAGGGGTGTCCAATTGAGTTTTTATCCCTGTACCTAACCCTAACCCCCTCCAAAGCACATCGATTGACATCTACGGCCTCCCAGGAGTACAGCAAAACAAACCCCAGCTCCCCACGACATTACCTTCTCCACATACAGAATTGGACAGGGGTGTCCAATATAGTTTTTATCCCTGTACCTAACCCTAACCCTAACCCTAACCCTAAGCACATCGATTGACATCTACGGCCTCCCAGGAGTACAACAAAACAAACCTCAGCTCCCCACGACATTACCTTCTCCACATACAGAATTGGACAGGGGTGTCCAATTGAGTTTTTATCCCTGTACCCTAACCACATTTTGAAATCCACCTAGCCCCCTCCAAAGCACATCGATTGACATCTACGGCCTCCCAGGAGTACAGCAAAATAAACCCCAGCTCCCCACGACATTACCTTCTCCACATACAGAATTGGACAGGGGTGTCCAATTGAGTTTTTATCCCTGTACCTAACCCTAACCCTAACCCTCCAAAGCACATCGATGGACATCTATGGCCTCCCAGGAGTACAACAAAACAAACCCCAGCTCCCCATGACATTACCTTCTCCACATACAGAATTGGGCAGTGGTGTCCAATTGAGTTTTTATCCCTGTACCTAACCAAATTTTGAAATCTACCAAGCCCCCTCCAAAGCACATCGATTGACATCTACGGCCTCCCAGGAGTACAGCAAAACAAACCCCAGCTCCCCACAACATTACCTTCTCCACATACAGAATTGGACAGGGGTGTCCAATTGAGTTTTTATCCCTGTACCTAACCCTAACCCTAAGCACATCGATTGACATCTACGGCCTCCCAGGAGTACAACAAAACAAACCTCAGCTCCCCACAACATTACCTTCTCCACATACAGAATTGGACAGGGGTGTCCAATTGAGTTTTTATCCCTGTACCTAACCAAATTTTGAAATCCACCCAGCCCCCTCCAAAGCACATCGATTGACATCTACGGCCTCCCAGGAGTACAGCAAAACAAACCCCAGCTCCCCACGACATTACCTTCTCCACATACAGAATTGGACAGGGGTGTCCAATTGAGTTTTTATCCCTGTACCTAACCCTAACCCTAACCCTAACCCTAACCCTAACCTAACCCTAACCCTAACCCTAACCCAAAAAACATAACCAAATTTTGAAATCCACCTAGCCCCCTCAAAGCACATCGATGGACATCTACGGCCTCCCAGGAGTACAGCAAAACAAACCCCAGCTCCCCACGACATTACCTTCTCCACATACAGAATTGGACAGGGGTGTCCAATATAGTTTTTATCCCTGTACCTAACCCTAACCCTAACCCTAAGCACATCGATTGACATCTACGGCCTCCCAGGAGTACAACAAAACAAACCTCAGCTCCCCACGAAATTACCTTCTCTACATACAGAATTGGACAGGGGTGTCCAATTGAGTTTTTATCCCTGTACCTAACCCTAACCCTAACCCTAACCCTAAACCTAACCCTCCCAGGAGTACAATAAAACAAACCCCAGCTCCCCACGACATTACCTTCTCCACATACAGAATTGGACAGGGGTGTCCAATTGAGTTTTTATCCCTGTACCCTAACCACATTTTGAAATCCACCTAGCCCCCTCCAAAGCACATCGATTGACATCTACGGCCTCCCAGGAGTACAGCAAAACAAATCCCAGCTCCCCACGACATTACTTTCTCCACATACAGAATTGGACAGGCGTGTCCAATTGAGTTTTTATCCCTGTACCTAACCCTAACCCTAACCCTAACCCTAACCTAACCCTAACCTTAACCCAAAAAACATAACCAAATTTTGAAATCCATCTAGCCCCCTCCAAAGCACATTGATGGACATCTACGGCCTCCCAGGAGTACAGCAAAACAAACCCCAGCTCCCCATGACATTATCTTCTCCACATACAGAATTGGACAGGGGTGTCCAATTGAGTTTTTATCCCTGTACCTAACCCTAACCCTAACCCTAACCCTAACCCAAAAAACATAACAAAATTTTGAAATCCACCTAGCCCCCTCCAATGCACATCGATGGACATCTACGGCCTCCCAGGAGTACAACAAAACAAACCCCAGCTCCCCACGACATTACCTTCTCTACATACAGAATTGGACAGGGGTGTCCAATTGAGTTTTTATCCCTGTACCTAACCAAATTTTGAAATCCACCTAGCCCTTTCCAAAGCACATCGATTGACATCTACGGCCTCCCAGGAGTACAGCAAAACAAACCCCAGCTCCCCACGACATTACCTTCTCCACATACAGAATTGGACAGGGGTGTCAAATTGAGTTTTTATCCCTGTACCCTAACCCTAACCCTAACCCTAGCCCCCTCCAAAGCACATCGATTGACATCTACGGCCTCCCAGGAGTACATCAAAACAAACCCCAGCTCCCCACGACATTACTTTCTCCACATACAGAATTGGACAGGGGTGTCCAATTGAGTTTTTATCCCTGTACCTAACCCTAACCCTAACCCTAACCTAACCCTAACCCTAACCCTAACCCTAAACCAAAAACATATCCAAATTTTGAAATCCACCTAGCCCCCTCCAAAGCACATCGATGGACATCTACGGCCTCCCAGGAGAACAGCAAAACAAACCCCAGCTCCCCACGACATTACCTTCTCCACATACAGAATTGGACAGGGGTGTCCAATTGAGTTTTTATCCCTGTACCTAACCCTAACCCCCTCCAAAGCACATCGATTGACATCTACGGCCTCCCAGGAGTACAGCAAAACAAACCCCAGCTCCCCACGACATTACCTTCTCCACATACAGTATTGGACAGGGGTGTCCAATATAGTTTTTATCCCTGTACCTAACCCTAACCCTAACCCTAACCCTAAGCACATCGATTGACATCTACGGCCTCCCAGGAGTACAACAAAACAAACCTCAGCTCCCCACGACATTACCTTCTCCACATACAGAATTGGACAGGGGTGTCCAATTGAGTTTTTATCCCTGTACCCTAACCACATTTTGAAATCCACCTAGCCCCCTCCAAAGCACATCGATTGACATCTACGGCCTCCCAGGAGTACAGCAAAACAAACCCCAGCTCCCCACGACATTACCTTCTCCACATACAGAATTGGACAGGGGTGTCCAATTGAGTTTTTATCCCTGTACCTAACCCTAACCCTAACCCTCCAAAGCACATCGATGGACATCTATGGCCTCCCAGGAGTACAACAAAACAAACCCCAGCTCCCCATGACATTACCTTCTCCACATACAGAATTGGGCAGTGGTGTCCAATTGAGTTTTTATCCCTGTACCTAACCAAATTTTGAAATCTACCAAGCCCCCTCCAAAGCACATCGATTGACATCTACGGCCTCCCAGGAGTACAGCAAAACAAACCCCAGCTCCCCACAACATTACCTTCTCCACATACAGAATTGGACAGGGGTGTCCAATTGAGTTTTTATCCCTGTACCTAACCCTAACCCTAAGCACATCGATTGACATCTACGGCCTCCCAGGAGTACAACAAAACAAACCTCAGCTCCCCACAACATTACCTTCTCCACATACAGAATTGGACAGGGGTGTCCAATTGAGTTTTTATCCCTGTACCTAACCAAATTTTGAAATCCACCCAGCCCCCTCCAAAGCACATCGATTGACATCTACGGCCTCCCAGGAGTACAGCAAAACAAACCCCAGCTCCCCACGACATTACCTTCTCCACATACAGAATTGGACAGGGGTGTCCAATTGAGTTTTTATCCCTGTACCTAACCCTAACCCTAACCCTAACCCTAACCCTAACCTAACCCTAACCCTAACCCTAACCCAAAAAACATAACCAAATTTTGAAATCCACCTAGCCCCCTCAAAGCACATCGATGGACATCTACGGCCTCCCAGGAGTACAGCAAAACAAACCCCAGCTCCCCACGACATTACCTTCTCCACATACAGAATTGGACAGGGGTGTCCAATATAGTTTTTATCCCTGTACCTAACCCTAACCCTAACCCTAAGCACATCGATTGACATCTACGGCCTCCCAGGAGTACAACAAAACAAACCTCAGCTCCCCACGAAATTACCTTCTCTACATACAGAATTGGACAGGGGTGTCCAATTGAGTTTTTATCCCTGTACCTAACCCTAACCCTAACCCTAACCCTAAACCTAACCCTCCCAGGAGTACAATAAAACAAACCCCAGCTCCCCACGACATTACCTTCTCCACATACAGAATTGGACAGGGGTGTCCAATTGAGTTTTTATCCCTGTACCCTAACCACATTTTGAAATCCACCTAGCCCCCTCCAAAGCACATCGATTGACATCTACGGCCTCCCAGGAGTACAGCAAAACAAATCCCAGCTCCCCACGACATTACTTTCTCCACATACAGAATTGGACAGGCGTGTCCAATTGAGTTTTTATCCCTGTACCTAACCCTAACCCTAACCCTAACCCTAACCTAACCCTAACCTTAACCCAAAAAACATAACCAAATTTTGAAATCCATCTAGCCCCCTCCAAAGCACATTGATGGACATCTACGGCCTCCCAGGAGTACAGCAAAACAAACCCCAGCTCCCCATGACATTATCTTCTCCACATACAGAATTGGACAGGGGTGTCCAATTGAGTTTTTATCCCTGTACCTAACCCTAACCCTAACCCTAACCCTAACCCAAAAAACATAACAAAATTTTGAAATCCACCTAGCCCCCTCCAATGCACATCGATGGACATCTACGGCCTCCCAGGAGTACAACAAAACAAACCCCAGCTCCCCACGACATTACCTTCTCTACATACAGAATTGGACAGGGGTGTCCAATTGAGTTTTTATCCCTGTACCTAACCAAATTTTGAAATCCACCTAGCCCTTTCCAAAGCACATCGATTGACATCTACGGCCTCCCAGGAGTACAGCAAAACAAACCCCAGCTCCACACGACATTACCTTCTCCACATACAGAATTGGACAGGGGTGTCAAATTGAGTTTTTATCCCTGTACCCTAACCCTAACCCTAACCCTAGCCCCCTCCAAAGCACATCGATTGACATCTACGGCCTCCCAGGAGTACATCAAAACAAACCCCAGCTCCCCACGACATTACTTTCTCCACATACAGAATTGGACAGGGGTGTCCAATTGAGTTTTTATCCCTGTACCTAACCCTAACCCTAACCCTAACCTAACCCTAACCCTAACCCTAACCCTAAACCAAAAACATATCCAAATTTTGAAATCCACCTAGCCCCCTCCAAAGCACATCGATGGACATCTACGGCCTCCCAGGAGTACAGCAAAACAAACCCCAGCTCCCCACGACATTACCTTCTCCACATACAGAATTGGACAGGGGTGTCCAATATAGTTTTTATCCCTGTACCTAACCCTAACCCTAACCCTAACCCTAAGCACATCGATTGACATCTACGGCCTCCCAGGAGTACAACAAAACAAACCTCAGCTCCCCACGAAATTACCTTCTCAACATACAGAATTGGACAGGGGTGTCCAATTGAGTTTTTATCCCTGTACCTAACCCTAACCCTAACCCTAACCCTAAACCTAACCCTCCCAGGAGTACAATAAAACAAACCCCAGCTCCCCACGACATTACCTTCTCCACATACAGAATTGGACAGGGGTGTCCAATTGAGTTTTTATCCCTGTACCCTAACCACATTTTGAAATCCACCTAGCCCCCTCCAAAGCACATCGATTGACATCTACGGCCTCTCAGGAGTACAGCAAAACAAATCCCAGCTCCCCACGACATTACTTTCTCCACATACAGAATTGGACAGGGGTGTCCAATTGAGTTTTTATCCCTGTACCTAACCCTAACCCTAACCCTAACCCTAACCCTAACCCTAACCTAACCCTAACCTTAACCCAAAAAACATAACCACATTTTGAAATCCACCTAGCCCCCTCCAAAGCACATCGATGGACATCTACGGCCTCCCAGGAGTACAGCAAAACAAACCCCAGCTCCCCACGACATTACCTTCTCCACATACAGAATTGGACAGGGGTGTCCAATTGAGTTTTTATCCCTGTACCTAACCCTAACCCTAACCCTCCAAAGCACATCGATGGACATCTACGTCCTCCCAGGAGTACAACAAAACAAACCCCAGCTCCCCACGACATTACCTTCTCCACATACAGAATTGGGCAGTGGTGTCCAATTGAGTTTTTATCCCTGTACCTAACCCTAACCCTAACCCTAACCCTAACCCAAAAAACATAACCAAATTTTGAAATCCACCTAGCCCCCTCCAAAGCACATCGATGGACATCTACGGCCTCCCAGGAGTACAACAAAACAAACCCCAGCTCCCCACGACATTACTTTCTCCACATACAGAATTGGACAGGGGTGTCCAATTGAGTTTTTATCCCTGTACCTAACCACATTTTGAAATCCACCTAGCCCTTTCCAAAGCACATCGATTGACATCTACGGCCTCCCAGGAGTACAGCAAAACAAACCCCAGCTCCCCACGACATTACCTTCTCCACATACAGAATTGGACAGGGGTGTCCAATTGAGTTTTTATCCCTGTACCCTAACCCTAACCCTAACCCTAGCCCCCTCCAAAGCACATCGATTGACATCTACGGCCTCCCAGGAGTACAGCAAAACAAACCCCAGCTCCCCACGACATTACCTTCTCCACATACAGAATTGGACAGGGGTGTCCAATTGAGTTTTTATCCCTGTACCTAACCCTAACCCTAACCCTAACCTAACCCTAACCCTAACCCTAACCCAAAAACATATCCAAATTTTGAAATCCACCTAGCCCCCTCCAAAGCACATCGATGGACATCTACGGCCTCCCAGGAGTACAGCAAAACAAACCCCAGCTCCCCACGACATTACCTTCTCCACATATAGAATTGGACAGGGGTGTCCAATTGAGTTTTTATCCCTGTACCTAACCCTAACCCTAACCCTCCAAAGCACATCGATGGACATCTACGGCCTCCCAGGAGTACAACAAAACAAACCCCAGCTCCCCACGACATTACCTTCTCCACATACAGAATTGGACAGGTGTGTCCAATTGAGTTTTTATCCCTGTACCTAACCACATTTTGAAATCCACCTAGCCCTTTCCAAAGCACATCGATTGACATCTACGGCCTCCCAGGAGTACAGCAAAACAAACCCCAGCTCCCCACGACATTACCTTCTCCACATACAGAATTGGACAGGGGTGTCCAATTGAGTTTTTATCCCTGTACCCTAACCCTAACCCTAACCCTAGCCCCCTCCAAAGCACATCGATTGACATCTACGGCCTCCCAGGAGTACAGCAAAACAAACCCCAGCTCCCCACGACATTACCTTCTCCACATACAGAATTGGACAGGGGTGTCCAATTGAGTTTTTATCCCTGTACCTAACCCTAACCCTAACCCTAACCCCTAACCCCTAACCCTAACCCTAACCCTAACCTTCACCACATACAGAATTGGACAGGGGTGTCCAATTGAGTTTTTATCCCTGTACCCTAACCCTAACCCTAACCCTAACCCTAAACCCTAACCCTAACCTCGATAATGGCGGACGGAAGACAGGGTGGTGTGGCAGGTGCCGCTTCTCATTCGAATGCTGTAATTTTATCTAAACCATCAGGTGTACGCCGACCCCAGCTAAGTAACTCATGCAAAGAGTTAAAGCGCAATTATGTGTTTTATCTCCAGTACTCTGCCATGATTGTCAGTTATGTAGCTGCTCTACTGATAATCTCAGTGCGTCCTTGCTGGGATGACACAATCAGTCTACTACCGGAGAATATTAACACCAAACACAAACACATTGGTTCACCGTTCCACGGGAGCGGACAGTACACAGCATACCATAATGTTCTGAATAATGGCCAAGTCTACCTCGCTCCTTATTCTACTGAACCGCTTAGGTGCAACAAACACAAGTCCAACATTTATCGGAAACTGTTAAACTACCTGTTCACTACCCTCCTGCTCTCCGGGGATGTGCAACTCACTCCTGGGCCCAACATCACCGAGCCAGCGATACGCACCGGAGTGGAGGGCGGTGGATGGCCTCGTCCACTGATCGTCGCCGCTGTGGAGGTGGGTGAGTGCTATGGTCCTGTGGTTTCTCTCGACTCACCCGGCTCCAGGATGGATTTTGACTCTTCAAACATACCAAAGTCGCTATATGCGATCCCTGACTCTGCTTCTGGTATGCAAGCTGTTTTAATTAGTTTCCCGCATCCAGTGCAGGCGGGAGGGATTGTTAATTGCGCTACCGAACTGCCCCTAATCAAAACGAAACAAAACGGCCTAAACCCAGCCGTCAGAAAACACAGAAAATTTAATTTTTTTCAATGTGTCAATCACTCTCGAGTCATCTGGGACCCACGAGCTAAGCCCAAGGGACTACTAGGGGGGCACTTGAACATTCATAGTGTCATTCCAAAAAGTGATCAAATTCAACATCTACTCACAGACTCCAACCTTGACTTTCTCTGCCTCTCAGAGACATGGCTCCATAGAAACTCTCCATCTGCTGCTTTGATTGTGCCTGGCTACAATGTTTTCAGGAGAGACAGGACTGAAGGAAGAGGAGGGGGTGTGATGATTTATATTAAAGAACATATCCGATGTAAACAAATTGAGTGGTCATGTGATAATGAACTAGAATGTATTGGCCTGAACATTACACTGTCTCCCCAAATGTATTTTACCCTCATTGGAATGTATAGGCCACCTTCCACCAAAAGTGTGTTTTTTGATCAGTTTAATAACATGCTTAGGGAATGTGATTTTGGGAAAGAGGTCATCTTAATGGGAGATTTTAACATTAATTATGAAGACAAGTGTTGTAGGAAAACCCTCAAACGGATCACTAATACCTTTGACCTTACACAGCTAGTTAAAGGGCCAACCAGGGTGACTTGTTGCTCTAAAACACAGATTGATTTGGTGTTCAGTAATAAACCAGAGAGAGTGACTAAATCATTCAATATGGTTACTGGGCTATCTGATCATAATCTGACACTTATAGCCAGAAAGCTGTCTAAGAGCAGGTTTAACCTCTCTACTGTTAGAAAGCCTGATCAACTAAGAATACCTAAGAGTGAATTAAGCTATTTTGAAAATGCAATTAAGGGAATTAACTGGAATGATCTCTTGTCCTATGCAGACGTGGAAGCTGATAGTCAAGTTTTTCTATCCACAATCCAGACTACATTAAATGGTTTCCTAAAGAAAATCAAATCCAAACCTGGCCAAAAGAGCACTCTTCCTTGGCTAAATGGAGAAATCTGGAAATTGATGAAAGAACGAGATTATTATCTAAAAATAGCCCTAAGATCCAAATTAGAGCATGACAGACGTAGGTTTACCATGTTGAGAAATAAGGTGATGAAAGAAATCAGACAGGCCAAGGCAAACTTTTTTATTAACATAATTGGTGAAGCAAAGGGAAATTCTAAACTGATCTGGGAGAATCTAAAAAAGTTAACAGGGAAAGACCATAGTAACACTGCAAAAAGACTAGAAATCATGGTGAATAACAATCTAACACAGGATGCAGTCGAAATAGCAATAGCCTTCAATTCCTACTTTATTGACTCTGTCAGGGTACTGACACAGAACCCCTCCACTGGTTTCTTGGGCTCAGTGCTAGTAAATGATGCTCAACCTGTCTTCATCATAAGGGAGGTTTCTGAGTCAAAGGTAGACAAGGTGATTAGCTCACTAAAGAACTCTAAAGCCAAAGATGTGTTTGGGATGGACTCTACCTTTCTTAAAAACTACAAAGAGTCACTCATTGGCCCCATTACTAAGGTCACCAACACATCTATTGGTCTCGGGGTGTTTCCAAGGGTATGGAAGTCGGCCATAATAACGGCCATCTTTAAATCAGGCGACTCTGCTGATGTGAGTAACTACAGGCCCATTAGTATACTACCTGTGGTGTCAAAGATTGTTGAAAAGTGTGTAGCAGAACAACTGATTGCCCACCTCAACAACAGCCCCTTCACATTACATTCCATGCAGTTTGGCTTCAGAGCGAAACACTCCACAGAAATGGCCAACTGCTTTTTTCTGGAAAATGTGAAGTCCAAGATGGACAAAGGGGGCGTTGTTGGGGCTGTGTTTCTGGACCTAAGGAAGGCTTTTGATACTGTTAACCATGAGATTCTCATCACAAAATTGTCCAAGTTCAACTTTTCCCCCGATGCCTTGAGATGGATGAAATCATACCTTGAAGGCAGAACTCAGTGTGTCAGAGTGAGCAATGAGCTGTCGCCCACTCTTAGCTATGATGTGGGTGTGCCCCAAGGGTCAATACTGGGGCCCCTCCTGTTCAGCCTGTACATTAATGATCTGCCTTCTGTCTGTACTGGGTCTGAAGTTCAAATGTATGCAGATGATACAGTGATATATGTGCATGCAAAGAGCAAGTAACAAGCTGCACAAGAACTCACTACTGTAATGGTCCAGGTTACAAAGTGGCTCAGTGACTCGTGTTTGCATCTCAATGTGAAAAAAACTGTTTGCATGTTCTTCACAAAGGGGGCAACAGATGCTACTGAGCCAGAAGTCTATGTGTCAGGGGAGAAGCTCCAGGGGGTATCTGATTTTAAGTACCTTGGCATCATACTTGATTCCAACCTCTCTTTTAAAAAGCATGTGAAAAAGGTAATTCAAATAACCAAATTCAACCTAGCTAATTTCCGATTTATACGAAATTGTTTGACTACAGAGGTAGCAAAACTGTACTTCAAATCTATGATACTCCCCCACTTAACATACTGCTTGACTAGTTGGGCCCAAGCTTGCTGTACAACAGTAAGACCTATTCAGTCTGTCTACAAACAGGCTCTCAAAGTGCTTGATAGGAAGCCCAATAGCCATCATCACTGTCACATCCTTAGAAAGCATGAGCTCCTGAGTTGGGAAAATCTTGTGCAATACACCGATGCATGTCTTGTATTCAAGATCCTAAATGGCTTGGCTCCCCCTCCACTCAGTATTTTTGTTAAACAGAAAACCCAAACATATGGCAGCAGATCCACAAGGTCTGCCATGAGAGGTGACTGTGTAGTTCCCCTAAGGAAAAGCACCTTTAGTAAATCCGCTTTTTCTGTGAGAGCTTCCCATGTCTGGAATACACTGCCATCAGACACACATAACTGCACCACATATCACACTTTCACAAAATACTTGAAGACATGGCTAAAGGTCAATCAGATTTGTGAACATGGTCCCTAGCTGTGTGTTGCCGCTTTCCATGTCTGTTGTCTGTAACTTGTGAGGTGTGGAAACACTTTGTTGCTTTTATGAATTTTGTCTTGCTGCTTTTTGTTCTATGTTGCTCGGTCTGTATGCTACGTCTTGTTTGTCCTATGTTGCTATGTCTGTATGCTATGTCTTGTTCTATGTTGTTATTGTCTATATTGTAATTGTTTTTAATAACCTGCCCAGGGACTGCGGTTGAAAATTAGCCGGCTGGCTAAAACCGGCACTTTTACTGAAACGTTGATTAATGTGCACTGTCCCTGTAAAAATAAAAATAAACTCAAACTCAAACTCAAACCTTAACCCTAACCCCTATCCCTAACCCCAACATCTAACCCCTAACCCCTAACCCCTAATCCTAACCAAATTTTGAAATTCACCTAGTCCCCTCCAAAGCACATCAATGGACATCTACGGCCTCCCAGGAGTACAACAAAACAAACCCCAGCTCCCCACGTCATTACCTTCTCCACATACAGAATTGGACAGGGGTGTCCGATGGAGTTTTTATCCCTGTACCCTAACCCTAACCCTAACCCTAACCCTAACCCTGACCCTAACCCTAACCCTAACCCTAACCCTAACCCTAACCTAACCCTAACCCTAACCCTAACCCTAACCCTAAACCCTAACCCTAATCTAACCTTAACCCTAACCCCTAACCCTAACCCTAACCCCAACCCCTAACCCCTAACCCCTAACCCCTAATCCTAACCAAATTTTGAAATCCACCTAGCCCCCTCCAAAGCACATCGATTGACATCTACGGCCTCCCAGGAGTACAGCAAAACAAACCCCAGCTCCCCACGACATTAACTTCTCCACATACAGAATTGGACAGGGGTGTCCAATTGAGTTTTTATCCCTGTACCTATGTGCAAAAAACATAACAAAATTTTGAAATCCACCTAGCCCCCTCCAAAGCACATCGATTGACATCTACGGCCTCCCAGGAGTACAACAAAACAAACCCCAGCTCCCAACGACATTACCTTCTCCACATACAGAATTGGACAGGGGTGTCCGATTGAGTTTTTATCCCTGTACCTAACCCTAACCCTAACCCTAAACCTAACCCTAACCCTAACCCTAACCCTAACCCTAACCCAACTTTAACAGAATCCAACAGCCGGAGACTAAGTCGTGTTTCTTTAAAAAAAAAAAGTGCCCTGTAAAACCATCTAGGAGCACGTTTCAATACCCCCTGAGTCATCTGGGATAGGTGATGGATTTGCAAGGGGTAAACAATAGTATAATTCCAAGGGCACCTTGTGTGCCTCACCCACATACTTTGTTGAACCAATTGAAACCTGAGAATGCTTATTTTCCAGTGATAGATCTAGCTAATGCATTTGTTTAGCATACAGGTACACCCAGATAGTCAAGGCTGGTTCGGCTTTACCTTTCAAGGTCAGAAATTGAAATATTCGCGTCATCCCCAAGGATTTTCAGAGAGTCCCACGATATTTAGTCAGGCAATAACCCAGGATTTAGGCCAGTTTGACCCCTCAGGAGGGCAGCCAAATGTTAGTATATGTGGACGACATATTAGTTGCGAACCCAGGAAGGTTGATACCATAGCACTGTTGCGGTTCTTGGCAGAGCAGGGTCACAAGGTCAGTAAGAAAAAATTACAACTATGGCAGGAGGAAGTAATCTATTTAGGACATACACTAACTCAAGAGGGAATGACTTTGAATGCCTCTAGGAAGGTGGCTATCTTAGAGGCCCCCAAAACCTATTAACAAGAAACAAATGATGAGTTTTCTGGGTATGATTAACTACCGCAGGGGCTTGGGTGCAACACATTGCATTACATACGGGGAAGCTAAGTGGATATATCTATGGAAAAGCAATGGCTGCTAAGGATAAGATCGAGTGGACAGAGGAGGCTGAGGTACAGTTGGCTAACATAAAGAAACTATTAACATCAAATACAGTTCTAGCCTTCCCTAGATATGACCCCACCCTTTTACACACACTGTAGATTGTAGACAGGGGTTTATGACATCAGTCCTTACACAAAAAACATGGGGGGGGGGGGGGGGGGGGAAATAAGCCCA
This sequence comes from Coregonus lavaretus, assembly GCF_964263955.1. Taxonomy (NCBI): domain Eukaryota; kingdom Metazoa; phylum Chordata; class Actinopteri; order Salmoniformes; family Salmonidae; genus Coregonus; species Coregonus lavaretus. The sequence continues at coordinate 272,384 of NW_028165147.1, forward strand.
TTGCATATTACTCCTCCAGATTGGATGAAGTGGCTCAAGGCATGCCTTTATGTTTAGAATCTGTGGTAGCAGCTGCCCAAGCAGTGGAGGATTTGGCCTCAGTAGTACTTTACCATGACCTAACATTAAAAGTACCACACGGAGTGTCCATTTTATTATTCGAGCATAAAATGGCCTATATGTCACCGGCTAGACACTTACCTTGTATGATCATTCTGTTAAACATGCCCAATTTGACCATAGAACGATTCACAACTCTCAATCCTTCTACTCTGGTTCCCATTGCAACAGATGGGAGCCCACATGATTGTGTAACCGAAACTGAGAAGCTTGTGTTGCCAAGACCTGACTTAACAGACATAGCCATGCCCGATGGAGAAATAACTATGTTTGTAGATGGCTCGTCCAGAACAAACCCTGATGGCACTAATGCCACAGGATATATGCGGTTGTAACAGAGACAGACGTTCTAGGAGCTGAATCTTTACCTCGAAATTATTCTGCACAGCAGGCAGAAATAGTGGCTCTCACTCGTGCATGTCATTTAGGTAAAGGAAAACGGGTTACCATTTACACAGATAGTGCTTATGCATTTAAATACAGTTCACGTATTCGCTGCACAATGGAGAAATAGGGGAATGGTAACTACTTCTGGGAAACCTATAAACACATGCTCAATTGATTTTAAATTTGTTAAGACGCTGTTCTCTTACCAGACAAGATGGCTATTTGCAAGTGTGACGCTCATACTACAGGGAAAGACAGTATTAGCAACCATGGTAACCGGAAGGCAGATGAGGAAGCGATGAAGGCAAACCACTCAGCTACATCTGAAAGAGGAAGTGAGTATTGACACAGACTTACTGAGAGAAAGTCAATTAAGAGCCTCAATGAAAGAAGTTACTAAATGGGAAAAGCTAGGAGCAGTTATTAAGGAGGGGATTTGGTATCAAGGTAAATTACCCATATTACCAACATCTCTGTTTAGATATGCAGCAGTTTTGGTACATGGGCTGAGCCATGTATCAACCGGAGGGATGGTAGAAATAATTAGAAAACACTTTGTAGCCTATGGGATAACAAATTACTTTTAAAAAATTGTGTTCAAGGTGTGTTATATGTGCACAAAGTAATCATCAAGGGAGACAGAGAGCACCAAAAGGGGAATATCCTATGGCAGACTAGCCAGTCCAGCAATTGGAAATTGATTTTATAGAGTTATCACGGAGTGAAGGGAAGAAATTGGGTACAATGCCTACCAATAGTGTTGATCACGATTAGGATAACCCCAGATAAAGAGGGACTATCCCCCTTTGAAAAGTTTTTTGGAAGACCATATAGAATGCCCGAGCTAGGAAGACTAGAACAGACAGACATAGAAGTAGAAGACACTCTAGCAGAACACATGAGGAGACTGTTCATTAACCAAACACGTATGTCAAAGATTTTGTGCCCAACAGGAGAACTAAAGGAGAAGGTAACCCACTCAATCCAACCAGGTGACTGGGTGTGGATCCAATCCCTAAAGAAGAAAGACTGGAAACAGCCCCGTTGGGAAGGTCCATATCAGGTCCTGTTGGTGACGGCCTTCGCTGTAAGAATCGCCGAAAGATCCACCTGGGTGCATGTCACACACTGCAAAAAGGTAAACCCAGATACACCTGACGAACAAACACAGAGTTAGGAGAAAGAACCGATCACCACTAGGGCTCGGGGGTTGGCTCCTTAACGAAGATTCCCCTACCCTGTCTGATCATCCCTGTGTGAGTTCGATAGAAGGTAAAGCAATGGGTTGGCCTCTGGCGTCTGACATGTTCGCAGGGCGAGGGTGGGGATTCACAGGTATTCTGACGGTAGGTAGCTGTCTGATTGTGGGGGCCATACTCCTAGCACACCCAAACCCGCCCGACCAGCCAGAAGTAGTAGTTAATCTAACTCAAGTCAGTAAGGACAGGCCAGAGGAAGGTAAGAGCAGGCAGAGAAGGCAGCTTAACGTAGGGAAAGGGGAAGTACTAGTGACTGTAGGAAAGGACATCACCTTTGAGGTCTTTGCGGACCAGTTGGGGAGTTGGGAACTACTGGCTGGTAATATTGTAGGGGACGGTAGGTATATATGTATGTCACCATGTACCTCTTGGGATCATGTAGTTGCTCATACCGAGAGGTGGGGATATGTGAATCTCCATACACAGTACAAGGCAAGTCACCTGGGAAAGTGGTGAAGGAGTCTTGTATTGACTTGCACTATCTGTATCCCCTGGCAACGAAGTCCCCCCAACCTAGATTACCTCCGTTTGAAGTCTCAGGGGAATCTTATTATTGTTTTTCTAGGACTGACAAGATAGGATACGGGGTAGGGCATCTCAGCTCCTGCTCCTACACTGAGAATTTCACAAGTAAAGAGACCATGACCAATCTCTCCTCTTTGTTGCAGCCAGAGGATTTTAGGAACCAAAATCAGGCCCGTGCTGACATCTGGTGGTTGTGTGGTGGTAACAGATTATGGCCTAATCTACATGCGAATTGGACCGGAACCTGTGCGTTGGCCCAGCTGGTAATGCCTTTCACGCTCATCAAACGATCCAACATGTCAAAAACTGGTGGGTTGTCACGTAGAAGGAGAGACCTCCTCCCAGGATCCTTTGATGAGAGGGTGTATATCGATGGGATAGGAGTACCTCGAGGGGTTCCAGAAGAATTCAAAGCTAGGAATCAAATTGCAGCTGGTTTTGAATCAAGTCTTTTCTGGTGGTCGACAATTAATAAGAATGTGGATTGGATAAACTACATCTACTATAACCAACAGAGGTTTATTAATAACACACGTGATGCAATAAAGGGATTGGCTGAGCAGACAGCGGCAACTAGTTTAATGGCATGGCAGAATAGGATAGCTTTGGATATGCTTTTGGCTGAACGGGGCGGGGTTTGTGTTTTGTTTGGATCTATGTGCTGTACTTTCATCCCCAATAATACAGCACGTGACGGGTCAGTGACCAAGGCCCTCCAGGGACTCACCACGCTGGCAAAGGAACTGGCTGAGAACTCTGGCATTGACAACTCACTAACTGGTTGGTTTTGATAATATGTTTGGAAAATGGAAACAGATTGTGGCAACAGTGGTGGGGGCAGTTCTGGTGGGAATGTTCAGTTTGGTGTTATGTGGATGCTGTTTAATCCTGTGTGTGCGAGGTCTTGTGTTAAGGTCTTTGGAAAAGGCAGTGTCACTGCAGATGGTGAGATGTGGACCCGTTCCAAACTCAGACCGATGGAACGACAACCTATATCCTCCCGCTCTAGTGGACGATGCAGAACATTTCAATCCTGATGAATCTGTGTTAAATGATTTTAATGTTTAGTATACTATCTCCTAACATGGAGAGTGAGTTATGGTTGGAAGTAAAATTTGGTAGCAATAAAAGACAAATTGCATTTTATAGTGTGTTTTGTACTAGTGATTCATTTAATATGCAAAATACGTTGTATGCCTTCTTGTGTGTTTCATTTTATAAGAATGTATTTTAAATGTGTGTGAAATTTAGTCAAAGGGTGGATTGATAAAGACATGTGTGAGTAAGATATGACTAAAATGTAACACCCTCAGTTAAACTAATAATGTCTGACTAATTAGTAGACTAGAGCTTAGAGAGTTAATCAAATGTGTTTATATCCCAGCAACAGAAAACGATTGAAACCAAATAACAGGAGACTGGTTCCCAAGGAGAGTATGAAAAGGTTTCAGAATATTGTGAGGACGGCGATATCTAAGGAATGCAGCCTGCCCTAGCAGGAAGTAGATAAGAACAGTGTGTGTGTGTGTGTGTGTGTGTGTGTGTGTGTGACCTGATGGTCAGGAGAGCAGTTTTCCAGTGGAAAACTACAGCCCGCCTAAAGAGTGGTGGGATTTTTCCTCTGATGTGTGCGTATAAAAATATTGTACGACCATTTTGTTTCAGAGCGCTCTCATGAATAAATATGCTGACCATTGCAGGATTGAGTCTTTGTTGAATTTATTTAAACTAAGAGATTTACAACCTTTTGGGAATTATTCAAAGATTTAAGAAGTAGTTGACTTCAACCATTTAGATAACAAAATTCTCATGACAGGAAGCCACTACTCTCCAGGAGGACAGACTGATATTCTGCAAAAGGTACAGGGATTGAACTGCTGAGGACTGGGGTAAAGTCATTTTCTCTGATGAACCATCCAAGAACAGTTTGGTAACGAACAATGCCTTTTCCAGCATGATGGAGCATCTTGCCATAAGGCAAAAGTGATAACTAAGTGGCTCGGGGAACAAAACATTGAAATGTTGGGTCCATGGGCCAGGAAACTCCCCAGACCTTAATCCCATTGAAAACGTAATAATAATAATAAGCCATTTAGCAGACGCTTTTATCCAAAGCGACTTACAGTCATGTGTGCATACATTTTTACGTATGGATGGTCCAGGGGATCGAACCCACTACCCTGGCGTTACAAGCGCCATGCTCTACCAGCTGAGCTACAGAGGACCACTTGTGGTCAATCCTCAAGAGGCGGATGGACAAACAAAAACCCACCAATTCTGACAAACTCCAAGCATTGATTATGCAAGAATGGGCTGCCATCAGTCAGGATGTGGCCCAGAAGTTAATTGACAGCATGCCATTGCAGAGGTCTTGAAATAGAAGGGTCAACACTGCAAATATTAACTCATTGCATAAACTTAATGTAATTGTCAATAAAAGCCTTTGACACTTATGGAATGCTTGTAATTGTACTTCAGTATACCATAGTAACGTCTGAGAAAAATATCTAAAAACACTGAAGCAGCAAACTTTGTGGTTTGTTTGTTTGCTAGCAAGCTACCGAGGAGGCTGATGAGTCCGTGTTGTTGTTGAAAAAGCGTCCTGTCCACTGGAGGAAACAGCTCTTGAAAGACTCACATCGTCATCTGCTGACTGGAGTGGGTAACGCAGTTTGGGAAAATATTCACTATACTGTGTTCATTCTGCCAAACAATATCGTGTCATTTCAAAATAAGGTGAGTTGGATGGTAGACAGGGTTGATCATGGTGAGTTGGCTGGTAGACAGGGTTGATCATGGTGAGTTGGATGGTAGACAGGGTTGATCATGGTGATGGTGAATTGTCCTTAGACATTGTTATCAGTCTTCAGATCCCTCTAGCTTGCTCGCTAAGCAAACCACATAAATCGACTTGCCAACATTTCTGTAATCTTGTGTGAACAGACTTAACTGGTATCATAGCATCTGTCAACAGACTGTGGGACGGCAGCGACTTAAGGGACTTTTCTGACCACATCCCAACTAGTCAACATGTTAAACGGACCCTTGCCTTAACCCTAACGATAGACTTGCAGAGAGAGGGGGAGGAGCTACCGCCCTGCTTTCTCTGAGCTGACCAATCCTGTTGTTGGGAAACACCCACACCATTCTGTTGTTGGGGTACGTACGCCCACACCATTCAAACACAGACTATTTCACTCACATTGCAATTAATAGAAATCTGGAAATAATGGATAGTTAAAGTTTTCAGAGGGTGGACCCCTTGTTGACAGTACATCAAATTACACTAAGGAAGGCCACATTAAGAATGCTTGAGGTGGCAAAACTCACCCTGTAGGGCTTTTCTCCGGTGTGTGTACACTAGTCTATGATTAACTGGATTGAGCTAACAAAAGTGGAAAGGTTACCCAACAGTGTGGTGTTTTCTTTTGTGTAAAGCCAGGATTCCTGACCGAGTGAATCTCTTCCCACACTGATCACAACCAAAAGGCTTCTCTCCTGTGTGTGTTCTCTGGTGTTCAACCAGGCTTCCTGACTGAGTGAATCTCTTCCCACACTGATCACAACCAAAAGGCTTCTCTCCTGTGTGTGTTCTCTGGTGTACTAGAAGTCCTTTTGAAGTGGTTAAGCTCATTCCACAGTCTGAGCAGTGGTAAGGCTTCTCTCCTGTGTGTATTCTCTTGTGTAAAGCCAGGCTTCCTGACCGAGTGAATCTCTTCCCACACTGATCACAACCAAAAGGCTTCTCTCCTGTGTGTATTCTCTTGTGTAAAGCCATGTTTGCTGAGTGAGTGAATCTCTTCCCACACTGATCACAACCAAAAGGCTTCTCTCCTGTGTGTATTCTCTTGTGTAAAGCCAGGTGTCCTGACTGAGTGAATCTCTTCCCACACTGATCACAACCAAAAGGCTTCTCTCCTGTGTGTATTCTCTTGTGTAAAGCCAGGCTTCCTGAATGAGTGAATCTCTTCCCACATTGATCACAGCTATAAGGTTTCTCTCCTGTGTGTATTCTCTTGTGTAAAGCCAGGTGTCCTGACTGAGTGAATCTCTTCCCACATTGATCACAACCAAAAGGCTTCTCTCCTGTGTGTATTCTCTTGTGTAAAGCCAGGCTTCCTGAATGAGTGAATCTCTTCCCACATTGATCACAGCTATAAGGTTTCTCTCCTGTGTGTATTCTCTTGTGTAAAGCCAGGTGTCCTGACTGAGTGAATCTCTTCCCACACTGATCACAGCTATAAGGTTTCTCTCCTGTGTGTATTCTCTTGTGTTCAGCCAGGTTTCCTGACTGAGTGAATCTCTTCCCACACTGATCACAGCTATAAGGTTTCTCTCCTGTGTGTATTCTCTTGTGTGTATTAAGATTTGTTGAAGATGGGCCCTCTTTCTGTGGCCGTCCTTTGACGACACATCTGAGGCTATCCTGCGGGAATACAAATGATCAACATCATAACAATAATCCCCATTATAAGAAGCTTTATTATTGGTTTGCAAAGAAAGGTACCATACAATATTGGCACATCACTATCACCTCTGTATGGGTAGGAAATTAATCCCTTCATTGTGTGTGTGTGTGTGTGTGTGTGGGGGGGGGGGTGGGTGTGTGTGTGTGGGTGTGTGTGTGGGTGTGGGTGTGTGTGTAAAGGTACGCCACAGCTATAAGGTTTCTCTCCTGTGTGTATTCTCTTGTGTAAAGCCAGGCTTCCTGACTGAGTGAATCTCTTCCCACACTGATCACAACCAAAAGGCTTCTCTCCTGTGTGTGTTCTCTGGTGTACTAGAAGTCCTTTTGAAGTGGTTAAGCTCATTCCACAGTCTGAGCAGTGGTAAGGCTTCTCTCCTGTGTGCATAATCTTGTGTTCAGCCAGGTTTCCTGACTGAGTGAATCTCTTCCCACACTGATCACAGCTATAAGGTTTCTCTCCTGTGTGTATTCTCTTGTGTGTATTAAGATTTGTTGAAGAGGTGAAACTCTTTCCACAGTCAAAGCAGCAGTGAGGTTTCTTCCCTGTAAGTCTCTGCTGGTGTTTCTTGAGGTGTTCTGATCTGGAGAGACTCTTCTCTGCCTCATCAGCAACATGATGTTGGTTAGCCTCCCCAGATGATAAGCCCCTTCTACTGAGAGAGCGACGGTTAGGGCTGTCCCCTGTGAAACAAAGACAGACAGTTAGGGTTCCTTCTTCATATCGAAGTTAGTTCAAGGCCCAGCTTTCCAAACTCTTGTGATCAGATTTGAGCATATTGGATGGGTTAAAATCATCAATGTAACCAATGGGGTAGGAGTGCTTCTAATGATTCTACATTTTAAGAAGGTTAGTAATTGTATTTAATGGTAATTAAGGACATCTAGGGAGTGTCCTAAAATAAATGTATGTAAGAGCATAAACCCACTCTGTCCCGGTGTTTTCCTGCAGTCGACCAGCAGCACAGACACCCTCCTCAGACCCAGCAGTAAGTTACCAGGAGAGGCACGACCTGGGGACCCCAAGAGGGGGAGGGGGGAGGAGGGTTGGAGGGAGAGGGAGGAGGGGGGTGGGATAGGTGTTTCCTGTAAATCCCAAAAAGAGGGTAGTGGAGTTCAAGTTAGTACACTAAGGGTAAAACAACACAACAATGGTCTGATGAGGTCTTACATTTAAATGGGGATGGCCACAACGGAGTGGAAACAATGCCCCCTTGCTGTTTAAGACTTAATGGACACCAAATACATTTTTTCCAAACTCTGCTTCTTCATTCCGGTCCGTTGAACAACAGGAAGTTACCAAACCACGGTACATGTGGTTTATTTAAAACAATAAAACAATCCTACCTAAAAGTACCCATTCCTGTAAAAGACAATTAGTAAAAGCCATTTTAAAATGTGTGTACATGATTTAACAAAGTAAAAACATTTTTAAGACATAAGAAGCCTGTCAAAAGTCACTTTGTTAAAAGTGGGCGGCAGGTAGCTTAGTGGTTAAGAGCGTTGTGCCAGTAACCGAAAGGTTGCTGGTTCTAATCCCCGAGCCGACTAGGTGAAAAATCTGTCGATGTGCACTTGAGCAAGGCACTTAACCCTAATTGCTCCTGTAAGTCGCTCTGGATAAGAGCGTCTGCTAAATGACCAATTTATTTATTTTATTTAAAAAGCTGTCTTCGGTCCCTTGTACAAAAACGGGGTGAGTCCTTATCAAAAAAGCCTCCTCCTGCTCTTCCTTAATCGACTCCGTACACGTCCGTCGGGGCCCAGAGGAGACTCCTCCCCTAGGCGCATCGCCCTAGGCGCCGCAGCGCTGTCAGGCCGTGGCCGCCGGGACCTTGGGTGTTGTGGGGGACCCTTCGCCTGGGGTCGAGGCCCCCTGTCGTTCGTACCACCCCAGGGCTTCCGTGGCTACCAAAGCCACTGCCTGGGGGGTGGTCTCTACCTGTTTCCCTACCAGCAGGTTGCGGGAGGACCACAGTGCATCCTTCAGACATGTGAGGGTGGGCCAGAGTTGTGTGAAGGCCTTTGTTGTTATAGGCCTTCGGCCCACCCCATACAGCACGAGCTGGGGCGTTAGGTCCTCTCCTGCTGGCAGGCGTGGGGAGATCTGCACTCCCAGAGCAAGTGCCTCACCGACTCCTCCTGGCCGCAGCCTGGTCGGGGGCACGCGGATGTCCTCGCCATGCCCCGGGAGTGCATAACGGCCCTGACCGGGAGGATCTCATGGGCGACCATCCAGGACAGGTCACGGTGCCAATTCAGCAGAGCAGGATGGGACACGTTGCGCCAAACCGTTGAGGGCTCGCCTATAGCAAGCCCGCGCACTGGACACACCGGTTCCCGTTCCTGCACAAGAGAGAGAAGAGAGTGGAGTTTAGTTAAAACAGTGACAGGCTCCTTTTCCAGTTTAAAATGTCTTAAAAACGTTTTGAGCTGGATGTAGTGTGTGGGGAGCAGGAAAGAGACTGGGGCTCGCAGGTCGACTGGGATCAAACTCAGAGACCTGAGGTAAGACCCCAGCCAGAACCGTGCGAGGGCCTGGGTCTTATTGTTGACCGGGGAGGTGGCAAGAGTGAGATGTAACGCTGTATAGCGGCTGCCCAGGAACAAGTAGAGGTCAGGCAAGCCTTTCCCCCCCTTGAGCCTGGGCCTCTTCACCACCTCCCTCCTCAGCCTCTCCCACTTGCTTCCCCACAGGAAATAAAATAGCATCCGGTCCAGAGCTAAAAGAGTTGATCTTGGGGGGATAAAAACAGAACTGATTAATAAAAGGACAGGTAAAATCACAGCCTTGATGATTAAAACCTTTCCCTCAAAAGTCAGTCGTCTTAGTCCCCAAAAACCCAGTCTCTGTCTTACTGTCCCTAAACATCCCGGTCCAATTTTTTACAAAAGCACAATTCGCTGATCACTTCTCAAAATCAAGCCCAGTAAAATACTACACTTGATCTTAGCCAAAAGGCCGAGAAGCGATAACCCACAAATTGAACCCTGCACCCGCCGGGAGACCTCAGCGGTTTGGCTAAAGTGTGCTCCTCCCATCGCAACCCCTCCACGTTTCCCTGGCGACAGGCGAGTGTTTTTTTCCAAAAAGTCGCTAATGCGTCAAGTCACTTCTAGCTCTTTACATCCAGTGCTACTATTTGTTCAAAGACCGGAAAATACGCCAGTCGTCGTTGTCGGGCTTAAATTCAATTGGCCGAGTGACTACTTTGACTGGAAAAATACACCGGTCAGCCAGCACGAACTCAAATGCCTGAGCAAAAAGTCTGCGCGGCAGGCAGATGCCGTCTGTTGATTTCTCTTGAAACAAGATATCGGGCTCTGCCAGAAGCAAAGGCCCTCCAAAAATACGTTGAACTCGTAAATGTGTTCCTCTCCACGGAAGTCTTTAGTAAAAGGCGAAAGGCTTGTGCGTAATGAAGAGAAACCAGAGTCGTATGGAAGTCAGAGGTCCGTGCCCGAGACGCACTCTGTTTACTCTAGGCCGGGTTCTCGCGGGTTGTACCTGGTACATTTTTCCCCCTCTTCTAATTCCCTTTCTTTACTTCTTAAAATAACCCCCTTGCTCTTCTGTTCCGCTAAAAATGCCATCTCTTTCTTAACGTCTTTGATTTCCTGGTTAAAATCAAAGCCCTGTTGATTTAGGTAAAAATAACGCTCCAGTCGCTTCTGCAGTCCCAACATGCGTCTATCTTTTTCTTTACTTTTTTTCTTTCCTATCTCTCTAAAGAAGGTCCTCGTCTTACCCTTCACCATTTCCCACCACTGTGCTCATGTGTCAAAGAAGTCCTGTAGTGTCTGCCACTGGCTGAACTGCTCCCTGTACTGGCTAAGTACTCTATCATCTTCTAAAAGGGAGCAGTTCAGTTTCCAGGGCCCTCTTCCTACAGTCACACCCGAAGTTAGTGAAAGGGTGCACGTCAGCATTACGTGATCTGAGAAGAAAGCAGGGGTTATCCTAGCATCAGTTGGCGGGCAGTCACGGGTAAACAGATAGTCAATGCGAGAGGCTCTGGTGCCGTCACCACTGGTCCAGGTGAAGCCCTCCTCTCTTGGATGCAGGGTTTTAAAACAGTCAGTTAGTTTAAAATCCCTGCACAACCCTTGCAATAAAACACTAGACCTATCTACCTTAAAATCTTCTCCCGCTCCTCTCCTGTCTGCTCTACTTAAAACACAGTTAAAATCCCCACCCACCACTAGAGGATCCCTCCCCAGCATGTGGGACTGCAGGTCTTCTAAAAGCGCGCACCGGTCATGTTTGTTATTAAAACCATATACATTTAGCACGTTAAAATCCCTCCCCATAAAAGTACAGTTGGCTAAAAGAGCACGTCCCCCAACCACCACTGTGCTCCCCTTCACCACCACCTGTGGGGTCTTGAATAAAATAGCAACACCATCGTTTTTATTAAAATTGGAACCACTCCAAATGGAGGGCCCGTGCTGCCACTTCTCCTCCCATTTGCTGTAAGAGGTTAAAAAGGGTAGACCACACTCCTGCAATAAAAACACATCTGAATTAAAACTTTCTAAAAAGGATAAAACAGATTGTGCTCTTAAATCAGTCTTTACGCTTCTAACATTAATGGTGGTGATGTTAAAAGCCATAAAAGAGGTTAGTAAACAGTGCTAAAAGGAAAGAAGGCATTAAAACCGTTTAAAAGGGGTTATTTATTAGACACTTTCTCTCACTCCCTGCGGGGTAAGGGGGGTGGCAGGGAGAGGAGGTAAAAACAGGGTTTAAAAACGATTCTTGGTTGGGGGAGTTTGATGGAAAGACCCTGGACTCATCCTCCCCCTGGGAGCTCTCCCACTCCAACTTTCCCTTCTTCTCCTCGCCCTGTTCGGGGTCGGAGAGCTCCTCAGCGTTTCTCTTCCGTAGGGGAAGGTATTCGCCCAGGGTCTCTCCCACCGCTCCTGCACTCTCCCCACTTGACAGTGTCGTTTCCGACACTGTCATCATACTGTCAGACCCACTTGGGGAGCTCTCACTCTCCGTCTCTCCAGAGCCGTCTTTCTCGGCCCTTTCTCCTTCAGGGGTCACATCAGTCTGGGGCGGGGGGGTTGGGGTGGGGAGGGTTTTTGCCTCCACTCCCACTTCTCCCACCACCGCACCTTCCGCGCACTCCACCTTATCTACCACTTCCTCCACTACTGCCACCACTTCCTCAACTACCGTCACCACCTCCTCTACTGCCGCCACCACCACCTCCTCCACTACCGCCACCACCTCCTCCACCACCTCCTCCACTATCACCTCCTCCGCTACCTTGGCAACTGCCGCTTCCTTCTTCTGGCGTTCGGAAGCCCGGTCCGCAGCCGCCGCATCCATCCTGCCAGCCCTGAACTTGTTGGCCCAGGAGGAGGGGCAGCTGCGGATGAGGTGGGACCGCTCGCCACAGAGGTTGCACGACCTTCCGTTCGTGCACTCCTCGTAGCGATGGCCCACCTCCCGGCACTTCATACAGACCACCTTTTCACAGGCGTCTGCTAGGTGGCCATGTTCACCACACTTACGGCACAGCTTTGGCTGGTCCTGGTAGTGAACATGGCCCCTGTTCTCTCCGAGGACTATGGTGGATGGGATGGCTTTCAACCCACCATAGCCCCCGGGATCCTCCCTTTGCTGGACAGTAACCCTCCAGGCCCCTGTCCAGATCCCGTCGGGATCCTTCACCTGGGTCAGGGGCCCCTTCACGTTGCAGTACCTGCCCAACCATACTCCAACGTCCTCCGGCTGTACCATTTCATTGTACATACGGACAATAACAGTTTTGATGCTATTGTCCGTCAGCTTGATCACCTCGAACATTTCTGCCAGGGATCCCTGCTTGTTCTGGGAGTTCTGGAGTTTCCCCCAGAACTCCCTAAGGAAGCTGGCGCCGGCGAAACTGACATCGAAACCCTTCCCATATGGGAGGGTTAGGATGCAGTTTACCTGCGCAGGTACGAAACGGAGTTCGTGTCTGTTAATAGAAATAAGTTGGGGACGCTCAACCAACGTGAGTCGAGGTGAAATCCCAAAATGTGATTATCAATACAAAGCAAAAGGCGCAACATGGGGATCGAGCGTTGAGTCTTCTCCTTCTCAATATATATTAATTATCCATTTATTTGTCTCTGACTGAAAATGTTCCCGCTCCTAAAAGACAGGCTATATCCTACGTGCAAAACGTAGGTCAAGAGAAAGTGCAACGGACCGCTCATCTTTCTTGCTGTTTCAAGTTCAGCAGCCATACCTCTCCTCTCCTAGTTCAGCAGCCATACCTCTCCTCTCCTAGTTCAGCAGCCTCTCCTCTCCTCTCCTAGTTCAGCAGCCTCTCCTCTCCTCTCCTAGTTCAGCAGCCATACCTCTCCTCTCCTAGTTCAGCAGCCTCTCCTCTCCTCTCCTAGTTCAGCAGCCTCTCCTCTCCTCTCCTAGTTCAGCAGCCTCTCCTCTCCTCTCCTCTCCTAGTTCAGCAGCCATACCTCTCCTGTCCTAGTTCAGCAGCCATAACTCTCCACTCCTAGTTCAGCAGCCATACCTCTCCTCTCCTAGTTGGGCATGCCAGATCAGGTGAGCGTTTGGTCTCAATTAAATAGAGTAGTCTATATATGAATGGATGGAGAAGCACGGGCAGTTATCTTCTCAAGGAAATTAACTTCCTAAATATTATTAGGCTATACAGTTCCTATGGAAAGTCTACACCCAATATAACTTTTTTCACATTTTGTTGCTTTAAAAAGTGGGATTGAAATAGATTTGATTATAATTTTCCGTAATTCATCTACACAAAATAATGTCAAAGTAAAAACAAAATTCTACACATTTGTACAAACAAATACAAAACAATAACAAATAGTAATTGTGTGATATGAATGACTAACCCTTCCTCTGTTAATAATGATGTTGTTTATGGTGTATTAAGCCACCCAGACACGTCAAAGATGTTCACAATAATCCCCAATAATGACCACCTGCAACCCTGTACATGTGACTATTCACAATAATCCCCAATAATGACCACCTGCAACCCTGTACATGTGACTATTCACAATAATGACCTGCAACCCTGTACATGTGACTAGTTTTTCATACTGGCCCCCCATGGGAATCAAACCCACAACCCTGCCGTTGCAAACGCCATGCTCTACCAACTGAGCTACATCCCTGCCGGCCATTCCCTCCCCTACCCTGGACGACGCTGTGCAGTGCAGTGCGATGCAGTGCCTTAGACCACAGTGACCACCTGCAACCCTGTACATGTGACTATTCACAATAATCCACAATAATGACCTAAATGAAAGAGTGAAAGGAGAATATAAATATTTCAGATCTTGTTTGCAACAAGGCACTAAAGTAATACTGCAAAAAAATTAACAGGGCAAATGAATACACTTTTTGGGCCTAAATGCAAAGCCTTAAGTTTGGGGCAAATCCAACATCACTGAGTAACTGCCTCCTTATTTTCAAGCATGGTGATGGCTGCATCATAGTAAGGAAATGCTTGACATCGTCAAAGACTGGGGAGTTTTACAGGATGAAACTAAACGGGAGATCCTAGAGGAAAGACTGCTTCAGTCTGCTTTACACCAGACACTGGGAGAGGAACTCACCTTTCAGCAAGACCGTAACCTACAACACTAAGCCACATCTAAATCTGTGGGAAGCTAAAAGGCTAGCTTGCTTACAGTTTTTAGCAAGCTGCTAGTAGAGTAGCCTACAGCCAACTGGTAAGCTGCTAGTGGAGTAGCCTACAGCCAACTGGTAAGCTGCTAGTGGTGTAGCCTACAGCCAACTGGCAAGCTGCTAGTGGAGTAGCCTACAGCCAACTGGTAAGCTGCTAGTGGTGTAGCCTACAGCCAACTGGCAAGCTGCTAGTGGAGTAGCCTACAGCCAACTGGTAAGCTGCTAATGGAGTAGCCTACAGCCAACTGGTAAGCTGCTAGTGGAGTAGCCTACAGCCAACTGGTAAGCTGCTAGTGGAGTAGCCTACAGCCAACTGGCAAGCTGCTAGTGAAGTAGCCTACAGCCAACTGGTAAGCTGCTAGTAGAGTAGCCTACAGCCAAATGGTAAGCTGCTAGTGGAGTAGCCTACAGCCAACTGGCAAGCTGCTAGTGGAGTAGCCTACAGCCAACGGGTAAGCTGCTAGTGGAGTAGCCTACAGCCAACTGGCAAGCTCCAACTAGCTGCATTGTACCGATAAGTCATTGGTAGTGCATTATTGTTTGTTTTCCGCGATTGGAAATGCATTGTATTGGCATGAGGAAGTGTTATTACGGTAATTAGCAACTGTTTTGCATTGGATTGTTGGGTATTGTGCATGTAGCTGTGTAGCGTTGTCATGACTTGCTATTTATGAATTGTCCATGTTTGTAAAGCGGTGCAGTAGCCTGTATTCTTGCTGCAAGACAGCCGTGCCTGGCTGCAAATACATTGTGTGTAATTGTACTATCGATTATTATCGATCCTGTGATATCAGCAAGCGAAAATAGTTGTGCCCCCCTTAGTCATTTCTGATGCCCCCTTGCCGAGATCATCCTGCCGCCGGGCCTGGCTACGAGTAACCAGCTAAACTACACAAATGATTTTCCAAAAGTCAAGGACCATTAAATGCGCGCAGTGTAAAAGCATGAAGCAGGCCACAAAGACCCATTATAAAAATGATTAAATTAATCTAAACTCACCTGATTCATTGTAGAAACGTGTGTTTATGGTCGATTGCAGAGTTCAGGCGAAGTTAACTAGATGTTTATCTCTAGTCTACGGACCTTTTAGATCAGGGAGGTAGAGGACCGAGACGTTATATTTCAACATGTGACTCTCTGCCTAAAGTCACAAGACAAAATGGAGAATAGAGAACATGTGAATCCACCTTCACTTCCGTTCGACTGAAAAATAGGACTTCCGCCAACATACAAATAATAATACAGCAGTAGTCTGCTTAGCTCATTTTCAAAAGTTACAGTCCGATATCATTTTAACATTCCTCCTTTGTTCAATCATGTTGTCTGGTGTTGTACTCTGCACGGAGCGTAAAGTCACAAGAGAAAAGAGCCAGGCTCCGCCTTCACTTCCGTTCAACTGAAACGTTGGGATTCGGCCAACATACAAATAATTTTTATTTATTTATTTTATTTAACGTTTATTTAACCAGGTAAGCTAGTTGAGAACAAGTTCTCATTTACAACTGCGACATGGCCAAGATAAAGCAAAGCAGTGTGATAAAAACAACAACACAGAGTTACATATGGGGTAAAACAAAACATAAAGTCAAAAATACAACAGAAAATATATATACAGTGTGTGCAAATGTAGCAAGTTATGGAGGTAAGGCAATAGATAGGCCATAGTGCAAAATAATTACAATTAGTATTAACACTGGAATAATAGATGTGCAAGAGATGATGTGCAAATAGAGATACTGGGGTGCAAATGAGCAAAATAAATAACAATATGGGGATGAGGTAGTTGGGTGGGCTAATTTCAGATGGGCTGTGTACAGGTGCAATGATCGGTAAGGTGCTCTGACAACTGATGCTTAATGTTAGTGAGGGAGATAAGAGTCTCCAGCTTCAGAGATTTTTGCAGTTCGTTCCAGTCACTGGCAGCAGAGAACTGGAAGGAATGGCGGCCAAAGGAGGTGTTGGCTTTGGGGATGACCAGTGAGTATTGGGGATTTATTATTCTCCTAAATTGATGGGATGACTAACTTAGAAAGAATGCATTCTTGACTGGGCTAATGTAGGTTGTGACACCTGGCAAGGCTGTGATTGATGTGAAGAGCTGTTTTAGGGGGTAAAATAAGATAAGGATTGTATCTTCAAATGCTAGACTATACTGGTTCTTTGTGATCTGTGAACCTTCCTTGGACATAGGAATGATGTCTAAGGGAGCTGGCTCTTCTCACTATGATAGGTTGTTATGATAATCTTGTGCCTGGCTGAAGTGTGCAACAAATGGCGCCGAGGAGATGAGACCAACCCCTGAACCAACGGATTGGCTGAGAAAGTTTAAACCACGCTCAAGCCTCTACTCTAATTGGCCAGCAGAGAAGTGGGAAATTCCCTCTGTCAGAGTATTTGAGTATTGAATCTGAAACAATGTGTTAGTTGTCTGGGGTGTCCTGCGAGTCATCTCAGAGAGCCCGTATATACGAAACATCATATTTACCATTGAAGGTTTTTGCATTAATTAAAATAACTAGTATATCTTAGAAGTCGTGTTGACCTCTTTTGTTCCTAATACCAGATTTGAATTAACGCGACTTTGACAATTGGTGACCCCGACGCGGTCTGGTAGAAGGGACTTCGCTGGATACTGTCCGGCCCATTTGGTCAACTCTTTAATCGAACCGTATGTTTCACAAACTGCCCGGGCTTCTAAAAAGGTAAGCAGATACCTATTGTTAAATAACTGAAGATCTGCACATTGGCTTTATCCAAATTAATTTTGTGAAACAACTGTCTGATGTAAGTGAACTAAATTATGAAACTATTATGAGTAGATAAGCACAATATTGTGACATGCAAGCCTTTGCTAAATGTGATGTTTAAAACCATGGTACCAGAGAGTGTTGGTTCTACCGGCAAGGTCCGTTAAGATACGGCTAGGTTCAGGAGACAATACTGAAATCTACCGGCAAGGTCCGTAATTGCGACAATACGGCTAAGGTTCGGAAGATATAGGGAATAATTGGTTTAAGTAATTGCTATCGGCAAGGTTCGTAACTACGACAGTACGACTAAGGTTCGAAGAATTACACCGACAAGGTCCGTAACTGAGATACGGCTAGGTTCGGGAAATTTTAGATAAATACTAGCGACTGGCAAGGTCCATAACTTCGAGGATATGGCTAGGTTCAGCTGAGTATTTTTTAAAGATAGTAGAAGAAGCTGTGTGCCCAAATAGATTGTGTGTGGAATATAAGTGTGTCATTTATGACTGTGTGACATGGGTGTCATTTATGACTGTGTGACATGGGTGTCATTGATGACTGTGTGACATATTTGACTGTATGATAGGATTATGACTGTGTATTGTGAGTGAGGGCGATAACTGTGTACTATTTTTGCTGTGTGATAACTGTATACTACGCTTAACTGTGTACCATTTTTGGCTGTGAATACAAATAATATTTTAAAACAGTAAATAATGAGAAATACAAATAGGAAATAAGGTTTAAATTGTGCAAACGTTAACAAAAGACACCCATAGGAGGTACTATAAAAAGTTAGACAGTACGAGTGTTGTCGTATGCATGAAAGTGTGAATGATAAACCTGTATACCTTGATAGAAAACAAATTGGGAATCAAAAGACGTTTGTGGCTGTTCAAACGGTATAATTTGGAAATAACTGTTGGATTTGTGGTTGCTTAAACCATATAACCCGTTAAAAACAATTGGGAACATAAAACTAAAGTGATGAATGAGTGTGACTGAACTAGAACGTTTGAATTGATATATTTGAAATATAACATTTGGTGTTTGACATAGCATAATACTGCTTTTGAATAGTTGTGTCGAAGCAATTCGGTTTAGTATTTGATTTGACGTTTGATGTTTGACCGTGCAAAATACTGGTTAAACAATTAGACCGAAATAATTCGGTTTATAAACGTGCACCAACTTTAACTAATTAGGTGGGAATTATTAGATTTAAATAAATGGACTGGAGTGCTTTGAGTAACGGCGGAATATTGGAGGCGCGCTGGGATGAGAAACAGCTCCTCACAGCTCCTCAAAAAGCCTGTTTCCCCCTGGACAAAAAAGGTAGAGTTGCGAGGGGAAGGGCTGGAGAGAGCGAAAGTGTGGCTTTTGGAGCCATGAAAAGACTGGGAGATGGCTGGGAACGCATGTGGGTTTCTGACGAGAAATGTTCTGAACTTGCTCACCCGAGCGTCATGGGTGAGAAAGTAGAGAATGTTTACATTTGCATTTTTGGTAATTTGGCAGACGCTCTTGTCTAGAGCGATTTATGGGAGCAATTGGGGTTGAGTGCCTTGCTCGAGGGCACATCGGCAGATTTTTCGCCTGGTCGGCTCGGGGATTGGAACCGGCGACCTCTCGGTTGTTGGCGCGGCGCTATTGGTCACTAAACTGCCAGCCACCCCATATGAGTTTAAGATTGTGGCGTTGTTGGATAATATGATTGGAATAAACTGACCATAAGTAATGTTGTTTTAGACGTAATGTATAATATAGTACAAAGCAAATAGAGGGTTAAATTGAACTAATTATCATGGTAGAGCTAACGTAGTACAGTGAGGGAACTTCATTTTGTGTCAGAGGGTAAGATGAGATCATTAATGGTACTATTAGCGGAAATCTATTTATCATTTCAAGGCATGGAGTAACAATCTGCATTTATGAGTGTAAATTCCACGGCTGATGTGTTGATTGAATGGGTACGATGGAGTATTTGGTTTGGTAATGTTGAATGGACTATTTGTAGCGTGTTTATGGGTTAAATAGAAAAACTAAATCATACAATAGGGAATCAAAAGGAGAGAGAGTTTTTTGCTGAGGTGAAAGCTACTGCGATTTTCATTTGGTGACGTCACCAAACGAGTGACGAGCTGGGAGTAGTTACTTTGAGAGCATCACAGATGGTGTGGAGTGACTGGCGATGTCCCTGGTTCGAACACAGGTAGGGACAGTAGACAAAGCTTTCGCAGTGGGGCTATATACCTAGATTACTATGTGGATTGAGAAATGTGAAAGGTTGAATTAGATAGCTTAAATAGAAGTATTCTAGAAAAGTCTATGAAAATATGTTATAAGGTTACCATGCGCTCTCCCCGAAGGAGCAAGGGGAGGGTGAGAGACAGTATAGTTCAGATGGTAGGAATGTCATTAAGCGTATGCTGATAAACGATAGCAAGTATTTGTTTTATTAATTAGGTTATAATCAGAGAGAACAGTTAAATAAATTGAATAGCGAACTGAAATGGGTTAGCGGGAAAATACAGAATAATTGGACGATTTTAAAACGATAATTTATTTTGGTTAGGATGAAAGTATGCATTGGCTGTTGTGCTGGGGAATAGCGCCAGCCTGTAGTGGGTTATGGATTTGTTACATAAACTTATATTTTAAATTAAAGTGATGGAATAGGCTACAATTATAACATTATCAGAAAAAAGTATTATTGATAGTTATTACAGTTATTATCATTGATCCAGTAATGATATAAGGATAGTAGAGGAAGGCAGGGGATTTAATCTTATTTAGGGAAGTTATATTAGGAAGAAAATACCATTAAATGAGGGAACATTTGATGTAACCGTGATTGTATTGGCTAAAAACTCAAATATGACATTTACAGGGGAGACAGGAACAATAGAAGGGGAGACAGATTTTCCTAGGGCGTTGAATAAATAATTGATAAATGGATCATTTGAGATGAGATCACATGTAGCAGAGTTAGGGTAATGTCAGGGCGTGCTGTAGGTGTAGTGGTGGAATCAAACGCAGGACTCAGAACGATAATCCAAAGACTTGTATTAAAGCCAAAACCAAGGCAAAAGGACAACTGGCCCGAAGGCGAAAATACGCACGAAGGCGAAATAGAAACAGCGCACAAACAGGTGCGAAAATACTCCAGCGCAGTGGAGAGAAGCTCAACCGAGCGAAACACACGACTGACGAAAATCAATTACACACAACACTAGACAAACACAACGAGAAACTTATAGGACACTAATTACGCCCAAACTAGAAACAGGTGTGAAAACAAACAGACAAAAGCAAACGAACATGAAACATACAACGGTGGCAGCTAGAATTCCGGAGACGACGAACGCCGAAGCCTGCCCGAACAAGGGAGAGAGGCAGCCTCGGCCGAAACCGTGACAGTACCCCCCCCTTGACGCGCGGCTCCAGACGTGCGCCGACTCCGGCCTCGGGGACGACCAGGAGGACGCGGAGCAGGGCGCGTCGGATGCCCCCGATGGAATTCCGTCAGGAGCGACGGGTCCAAAATGTCTCTCCTCGGCACCCAGCACCGCTCCTCCGGACCGTACCCCTCCCACTCCACTAGATACTGGAGACCCCCCATCCGACGTCTCGAATCCAAGATGGACCTCACGGAGTACGCCGGTGCCCCCTCGATGTCCAACGGGGGCGGAGGAGTCTCCAAGATCTCATTTTCTTGGAGTGGGCCCGCTACCACCGGCCTGAGAAGGGACACATGGAACGAGGGGTTAATACACTTATACTCCACAGGTAGCTGTAATCTATAACATACCTCGTTCAACCTTCTCAGGACTTTAAATGGCCCTACAAACCGCCGACCCAGTTTCCGACAGGGCAGGCGGAGGGGCAGGTTTCTGGTAGAGAGCCAGACTCGATCACCAGGTGCGTACACCGGTCCCTCACTGCGGTGGAGATCAGCGCTCGCCTTCTGACGTCGGAGGGCCCGCTGCAGGTGGACGTGTGCAGCGTTCCACGTCTCCTCCGAGCGCCGCGCCCACTCATCCACCGCAGGAGCCTCGATCTGGCTCTGCTGCCAGGGTGCCAGAACCGGCTGGTAACCCAACACACATTGAAATGGAGTTAGGTTAGTGGAGGAATGGCGTAGGGAATTCTGGGCCATCTCGGCCCAGGGAACGTACCTTGACCACTCCTCCGGCCGGTCCTGGCAGTATGTTCTGAGAAACCTACCCACATCCTGGTTTACGCGTTCCACCTGCCCATTACTCTCCGGGTGGTACCCCGAGGTGAGGCTCACCGAGACCCCCAACCGCTCCATAAACGCTCTCCAGACTCTGGAGGTGAATTGGGGACCCCGATCAGCCACAATGTCCTCGGGTACCCCGTAGTGCCGGAACACATGGGTGAACAGTGCCTCGGCAGTTTGTAGGGCAGTAGGAAGACCCGGCATGGGGAGCAAACGACAGGCCTTAGAGAACCGGTCCACAACGACCAGGATAGTAGTATTCCCTTGGGAGAGGGGAAGGTCTGTTATAAAGTCCACAGAGAGGTGGGACCATGGTCGTTGTGGAATGGGCAGGGGTAGCAACTTACCCCTAGGCAGATGTCTAGGCGCCTTACACTGGGCGCACACCGAGCAGGAGGAAACATAAACCCTCACATCCCTTGCCAACGTGGGCCACCAGTACTTGGCACTAAGACAGTGCACTGTCCGGCCGATACCCGGATGTCCAGAGGAGGGTGACGTGTGAGCCCAATAGATCAATCGATCCCGAACCTCGAGCGGAACGTACTTCCGACCCTCCGGGCACTGTGGTGGACTAGGGTCGGTGCGTAACGCCCGCTCGAGTTCAGTATCGACCTCCCACACTACCGGTGCCACCAGACACGACTCAGGCAGTATGGGAGTGGGCTCCACGGACCTCTCCTCCGTGTCATACCGCCGAGACAGCGCATCTGCCTTGCCATTCTGTGACCCAGGGATGTACGTGATTTTAAAAGTAAACCTGGTCAAGAACATACTCCATCTTGCCTGGCGAGGGTTCAGCCTCCTCGCCGCCCGGATGTACTCCAGGTTACGGTGGTCCGTCAAAATGAGGAAAGGGTGTTGAGCCCCCTCAAGCCAGTGCCTCCACACCTTTAGAGCCTGTACCACGGCTAACAGCTCCCTGTCCCCTACGTCATAGTTCCGCTCCGCCGGACTGAGCTTCTTAGAATAAAAAGCACAGGGGCGGAGTTTAGGTGGCGCGCCAGACCGTTGTGAAAGCACGGCTCCTAAACCGGCCTCTGACGCGTCCACCTCTACCTGGAACGGCAAAGAGGGATCCGGATGCGCCAGCACCGGGGCCGAGGTAAACAGGTCCTTCAGCCTCCCAAACGCCCTGTCCGCCTCGGCCGACCACTGCAGACGCACCGGACCCCCCTTCAACAGAGACGTGATGGGAGCTGCCACCTGTCCAAAACCCCGGATAAACCTCCTGTAGTAATTTGCAAACCCCAAAAACTGCTGCACCTCTTTCACAGTGGTTGGTGTTTGCCAATTACGCACGGCCGACACCCGGTCTACCTCCATCTTCACCCCTGACGCAGACAACTGATAACCCAAAAAGGAGACCGACTCCTGGAAAAACAGACACTTCTCTGCCTTCACATACAGGTCGTGCTCCACCAGCCTCCGCAACACTCTACGCACCAGGGCCACATGCTCGACACGGGTAGGCGAGTACACGAGAATGTCATCAATGTACACAACCACCCCCTGCCCCTGCATGTCCCTGAAGATCTCATCCACGAATGATTGGAAAACTGACGGAGCGTTCATCAACCCGTATGGCATGACCAGATACTCGTAATGGCCCGAGGTGGTACTAAAGGCTGTCTTCCATTCATCACCCTCCCTGATGCGCACCAAGTTGTACGCGCTCCTGAGATCTAATTTCGTGAAGAAACGCGCCCCATGCAACGACTCAGTCATGGTCGCAATCAGCGGGAGTGGATAACTGTACTTCACCGTAATCTGATTGAGACCACGGTAATCGATGCACGGGCGCAAACCACCATCCTTTTTCTTCACAAAAAAGAAACTCGAGGACGCAGGGGAAGTGGAAGGCCGTATGTATCCTTGTCTCAGAGATTCGTCTATGTAAATCTCCATAGCTTTCTTCTCCTCCTGAGACAGAGGATACACATGGCTCCGTGGGAGCGCAGCTCCTGCCTGGAGGTCTATCGCACAATCTCCCTGCCTATGGGGTGGCAACCGCGTCGCCCTCGCCTTACTAAACGCAATAGCCAAATCCCCATACTCAGGGGGAACGTGCAATGCGGGCACCTGGTTTGGACTCTCCACCGAGGTAGCCCCTACGGAAACGCCCAAACATCTACCCACACACTGAGCAGACCACTCCATCAGAGCCCTCTCCTGCCACGAAATAGCTGGGTTATGGGTACTCAACCAGGGCATGCCCAGCACCACCGGATACGCAGGAGAGTCAATCAGGAACAGCTGAATCATCTCCTGATGACCCCCCTGCGCACACATCCTAAGTGGCGCCGTGACCTCCCTGATTAAGCCCGTACCCAACGGACGGCTATCTAGGGCATGAACGGGGAAAGGAACATCAACAGGAATAAGGGGAATCCCTAACGCTAAACAAAACTTCTTATCAATAAAATTCCCAGCCGCGCCTGAATCTACCAGCGCCTTATGCTGGGAATGAGGTGCTACCTGTGGAAAACGCACAGGCATACAAAAATGGGCAACAGTGAGCTCTGGGTGAGTGGGGCGCCTACTCACCTGGAGGGAATCCCCAGTGCGGAACCTGTCGTCATCTCCCCTAGGAGGCCATCCCCAGCACCTAGCCGCGGTGTGTCCTCCCCGACCACAGTTGGTGCAGTGGATGGACCCCCTAGCCTGCCGACTCCTCCTCTCTCGAGCGCCAGCGCCCCCGAGCTCCATGGGACACGGCTCGGAGGCGCTGGAGGGTGAAATGGACGGACCCTCCGCAGGACGTCCGCGGGTAGCCAGTAGGTTGTCCAGCCTGATGGACATGTCGACCAGCTGGTCGAAAGAGAGGCTGGTGTCCCTACAAGCCAGCTCCCGACGGACGTCCTCTCGTAGGCTACATCTGTATAGATCGACGAGGGCCCGATCATTCCACCCTGCATCTGCCGCTAGAGTACGGAATTCGAGCGCGAATTCCTGGGCACTCCTCCTCCCCTGCCGGAGGAAGACCAGACGCTCCCCCGCCGCTTTCCCCTCCGGGGGATGGTCAAACACCGCCCTGAAGCGGCGGGAGAACTCGTCGTAGGTAATAGTCGCGGCGTCGATCTTCCTCCACTCCGCGTTGGCCCATTCCAACGCCTTCCCGGCCAGGCAGGAGATCAGGGCGGACACGCTCTCATGCCCCGAAGGTGCCGGGTGCACGGTGGCCAGGTATAGCTCCACCTGGAGGAGGAATCCCTGACACCCAGCCGCGGTTCCGTCGTAGGCCCTCGGGAGAGAGAGTCGGACTCCTCGAGGTTCCGGCGCTGGAATGGGCGGACTGGCCGATGGTGCTGGCAGGGAGGGAGGCGGTGGAGGCGTACCCCAGCCTCGGAGGGTGGTGATCACCTCCTGCAGGGCGGTCCCCATCTGCAGGATTTGGTCCTGTTGTTCCCGAACCTGGGCCTCCAGTCTCGTCTGTCCTGCTTCGGCTCCTGCTGATTCCATGGTAGGTGTGTAATTCTGTCAGGGCGTGCTGTAGGTGTAGTGGTGGAATCAAACGCAGGACTCAGAACGATAATCCAAAGACTTGTATTAAAGCCAAAACCAAGGCAAAAGGACAACTGGCCCGAAGGCGAAAATACGCACGAAGGCGAAATAGAAACAGCGCACAAACAGGTGCGAAAATACTCCAGCGCAGTGGAGAGAAGCTCAACCGAGCGAAACACACGACTGACGAAAATCAATTACACACAACACTAGACAAACACAACGAGAAACTTATAGGACACTAATTACGCCCAAACTAGAAACAGGTGTGAAAACAAACAGACAAAAGCAAACGAACATGAAACATACAACGGTGGCAGCTAGAATTCCGGAGACGACGAACGCCGAAGCCTGCCCGAACAAGGGAGAGAGGCAGCCTCGGCCGAAACCGTGACAGGTAATCAATTAAATAATCATTGTATACTCGAGGAATTTTGAGTGGTTTAATGGATTAGATATGAGGAATTAGAATGATACAAACAATTATTGATGGGTTAAGTCTGGGAATATCTATCATGTTTTGTGTGTACTACCATCTTTAGATTATAACTAGGAGAAAGAGATTAGCTCATCTCAGTTAGGCAGTATTTAGGTCATAAAAGTGAGCTATCAAATTGAGTGAGGCCTGGCTATTTGTGATTGTTGTTTTTTCAAATTGGGTTAAAATGGGTTCACAGCACCAGAGGCTGTACAGAGAAAGGTGGAGCCCCCATGTTGCCCTAGTGAAAGAACATTCAGAGGAATGGTTATCACTAGGTAAATGGATAAAACAGGGGGAAAACATTACTGACTGGCAGAATACACCAAATGGGGATCAGTATGGCCACTCCACTGGGAGATATAGAAGAAAGTTAAATTGTAGAGCAAAAACCCAGCCCAGTGTCCATCTGGAGATAAATTTTAACGGATGACAGGAAGAGATTTTCTTAACTCAGGAACAGGAGGCTGAGTTAGCAGCAATTCCGTTCAAATTATGGTCACAAGGACAACAGATGTAGGACTAATTAACGGGGTAGCTACAGTACAAGTGATTCCTCGATTCGATAATAGACCATACCAAAAGCAATATACTATGAAACCAGAAGCAATAAAAGGGATAACACCTACATTTGAGCATTTACTTAAGGGAGGGGTGATAATTCCTGGAGATGAGGCACAATGCAACTCTCCAATATTTCCTGTTAGAAAGGAGGCACCTAGCGCCGACTGGAGGATGGTCATGGACTTACAGTTAGTTTAATAGAAATATCATTCCCAGAGTTCTATGTGTACAAGATCCACATACAATGCTGAACCAATTGAAACCAGAGAACTCCTATTTTACAGTGATAGATTTAGCTAATGCTTTCTTTAGTATCCAAGTTCATCCGGATAGTCAGGGGTGGTTTGGCTTTACTTTTCAGGGAAGGAAATGGACTTAGGCTAGGTTGCCTCAAGGCTACTCGGAAAGTCTTACAATCTTAGACCAGGCTATAACTAAGAATTTGGGAAAGTTTGAACATAGGGAAGGACGCAAATGTTAGTTTATGTAGATGATATTCTATTGGCTAATCCCACTCAGGAGGGATGTAAGAGGGATACAATCCAATTGTTAACCTTCCTGGCAGAACAGGGACACAAAGTGAGCAAAAAGAAACTTCAACTTTGGTAGAGCGAGGTCATTTACCTAGGACACACTATAACACAGGAGGGGCGAATGTTAAACTCATCCAGGAAAACTGCTATATTTGAAGCGCCAAAACCGTTAAAACAAAAAACAAATGATGAGCTTATTGGTAATGATAAAGTGCTGTAAAGTGTGCGTACTCCATTATGTACTGCATACGGGTAAATTAAGTGATCTTATCTATGGGAAGGCAATGGTAGCCCATGGTAAATTAATTTGGAACTCTAAGGAGGCATACATACATCAGGGATGTTATCCAAATGGTAGAGAGTAATGAGGGATATGACATTGGTAGTGATTTAAAGATGATGAAGTTTTTTGGTGGGCTATTAGATATAACTGGGTTAATCATGAACATAAAGATTTTTATTCTTTGTTGCTAGACAGAAGACTTAGGTGACTTAAAAAATAGACTTGTCATGTCCAACAATTAGTCTTCAGGTCAAGCCCGGGAGAGCCTGGGTAGAACAGAGTTTGAACTAAACATAAGTGTTTTTACAAGATAAGAGATTGATTGATTGGATTACTAATTGATTCTGAACTGGATGAAAGTTGAATTTAGCTGCCATAAAAGACAAAGGAAGTGGGAGGAGCAATAAAGAAGCAAAAGATAATCTCAAAAATGAAAGGCATGGCAATTGGATGATAAATTACATAAGGAATGGTTTAGAAAGGTGGTAATATTGACACATGGGCAAATCATGTGTCAAAAAGGGGGAGTGATAGGATTAAATAATAGTGATAGGATTAAATAATAGTGATATGATTAAATAATAGTGATATGATTAAATAATAGTGATAGGATTAAATAAAAATAAAAAAACAACAATAGAAATTGAGAGCTGAACATGTATGTGTGAAGATAGTTTATTAACCACACCCGTATGTCAGAGGTTTTGTGCCCCACAGGTGAACTAAAGGAGAAGGTGACCCACTCTATCACACCAGGAGACTGGGTGTGGATCCAGTCCCTAAAAGAAGAAATACTGGAAGCAGGCCTGTTGGGAAGGGCCCTATCAAGTCCTATTAGATCCATCTGGGTGCATGTCACACACTGCAAAAAGGTAAACCCAGTTACACCTGATGAACAAACACAGAGTTAGGAGAAAGATCCGATCACCATTAGGGCTCGGGGGTTGGCTCCTTAACGAAGATTCCCTTACCCTGTCTGATCATCCCTGTGTGAGTTTGGTAGAAGGTGAAGCAATGGGTTGGCTATTACCCCTCTATCTAGTTACAATGAACTACTACCCCTCTATCTAGTTACAATGAACTACTACCCCTCTATCTAGGGTTACAATGAACTACTACCCCTCTATCTAGGGTTACAATGAACTACTACCCCTCTATCTAGTTACAATGAACTACTACCCCTCTATCTAGGGTTACAATGAACTACTACCCCTCTATCTAGTTACAATGAACTACTACCACTCTATCTAGTTACAATGAACTACTACCCCTCTATCTAGGGTTACAATGAACTACTACCCCTCTATCTAGTTACAATGAACTACTACCCCTCTATCTAGTTACAATGAACTACTACCCCTCTATCTAGTTACAATAAACTACTACCCCTCTATCTAGTTACAATGAACTACTACCCCTCTATCTAGGGTTACAATGAACTACTACCCCTCTATCTAGGGTTACAATGAACTACTACCCCTCTATCTAGGGTTACAATGAACTACAACCCCTCTATCTAGTTACAATGAACTACTACCTCTCTATCTAGTTACAATGAAATACTACCCCTCTATCTAGGGTTACAATGAACTACTACCCCTCTATCTAGGGTTACAATGAACTACTACCCCTCTATCTAGGGTTACAATGAACTACTACCCCTCTATCTAGGGTTACAATGAACTACTTCCCCTCTATCTAGGGTTACAATGAACTACTCCCCCTCTATCTAGGGTTACAATGAACTACAACCCCTCTATCTAGTTACAATGAACTACTACCCCTCTATCTATGGTTACAATGAACTACTACCCCTCTATCTAGGGTTACAATGAACTACAACCCCTCTATCTAGTTACAATGAACTACTACCCCTCTATCTAGTTACAATGAACTACTACCCCTCTATCTAGGGTTACAATGAACTACTACCCCTCTATCTAGGGTTACAATTAACTACTCCCCCTCTATCTAGTTACAATGAACTACTACCCCTCTATCTAGGGTTACAATTAACTACTACCCCTCTATCTAGGGTTACAATTAACTACTCCCCCTCTATCTAGTTACAATGAACTACTACCCCTCTATCTAGGGTTACAATGAACTACTACCCCTCTATCTAGGGTTACAATGAACTACTACCCCTCTATCTAGGGTTACAATGAACTACTACCCCTCTATCTAGTTACAATGAACTACTACCCCTCTATCTAGTTACAATGAACTACTACCCCTCTATCTAGGGTTACAATGAACTACTACCCCTCTATCTAGTTACAATGAACTACTACCCCTCTATCTAGGGTTACAATGAACTACTACCCCTCTATCTATGGTTACAATGAACTACTACCCCTCTATCTAGGGTTACAATGAACTACTACCCCTCTATCTAGTTACAATGAACTACTACCTCTCTATCTAGTTACAATGAACTACTACCCCTCTATCTAGGGTTACAATGAACTACTACCCCTCTATTTAGTTACAATGAACTACTACCCCTCTATCTAGGGTTACAATGAACTACTACCCCTCTATCTAGGGTTACAATGAACTACTACCCCTCTATCTAGGGTTACAATGAACTACTACCCCTCTATCTAGGGTTACAATGAACTACTACCCCTCTATCTAGGGTTACAATGAACTACTACCCCTCTATTTAGTTACAATGAACTGGGTTCGGTATGAAATACACTCCCTTCTAAGTGTTTTGGGTGATACCACCTCAAGGCTTACTATAAAAGCAGGTGACACCTCGCCTTATTTGGCAATGGTCTTGGTAAGTGAAGTGTGCCAATATATTTTGCATGATGCTTCCTTGACTAGACTACTGACTTTACACAAAATTCAAAAGACACATTTCCGCATATGACCAAATTCAAAGTTTCTGCTTATCGTTTCATACACATCTATGTGCTTTAACAAGAGAAAAAACAAACATGTAGGCTATGAGGATTATATGTTTATATTCTTAGCAACATCCATTGCAACAAGAAAAAGATAACAATGGTGGTCAAGTCAACTAGTCATATTTAGTCTAGTATGACTGATTGGTGGCGCAGTCCACTAAGACAATTGGCTCATAGTTCACGGGAGCCATATGTGTATAGCCATAATGGACATTTTGGTGACCTTATTTGACTTTCTCTACTGCTTTTGAGACACGGTTCGATCCCACCTTGGGGCACTACTTGTTGAGTAATTAAAACACTAAACAATCACAATACAGTAATTTGGTCACGCTTATGTATTATTATTCTAATATGTATTCATTATAGAATTGTGTCAGTTATTAATGATAAACCCTTCAACTGTACTCTTCCTCCTCTCTCTCCCCATTTCTCCATGTTTCAGCTCCAGTAGACAACCTGCACACACTCCCAGAGGGTTGCAGGTCTGCCGACTTCCTTTTGGTCACACATTTTATTCTGAGAAATATCCATTAAACCAAAGACATTGCTTTAACTGTGACTGTATTTTCCTCAAATAAAATGGAGCATACATAAAATAAACAATGTATTTACATTGGGTATAACGTGTGTGAGAGGTAGGCATGTTTTTCAACTCAGAGAAAAGCACACAGAATTTCCTCAAACTGCAAATTAAGCAATACTCTTTTACAATATTATCAATCACACTTTGATTGGATAGATAATTAGAGTAATTATGTAGATATTGATAATGGATATGCAGGCGTAGATATCTCCAATCCTAAAATAAAATGGAGCATACATAAAATAAACAAGTAATTACAATGTATTTACATTGGGGATAATGTGTGTGACAAGAGAGAGTGAGTGTGTGTGCATGTTGTTTTATTTGTCCTTGTCAGCCACCCATCTCTGCTTGTCAGTCTTGATAGGCCCAATGTATGCACCTCTGGGTGAGGCAGTGGTGGAGTGCATGGCAGATCTGAAAGAGAGATGCACAAAGTATACAGTTCAACAACATGTTGGTGTGAGTGAGTGTACAGTTGAAGTCGGAAGTTTACATACACCTTAGCCAAATACATTTAAACTCAGTTTTTCACAATTCCTGACATTTAATCCTAGTACAAATTCCCTGGCTTAGGTCAGTTAGGATCACCACTTTATTTTAAGAATGTGAAATGTCAGAATAATAGTAGAGAGAATGATTTATTTCAGCTTTTATTTCTTTCATCACATTCCCATTGGGTCAGAAGTTTGCATACACTCAATTAGTATTTGGTAGCATTGCCTTTAAATTGTTTAACTTGGGTCAAATGGGTTTCGGGTGGCCTTCCACAAGCTTCCTACAATAAGTTGGGTGAATTTTGGCCCATTCCTCCTGACAGAGCTGGTGTAACTGAGTCAGGTTTGTAGGCCTCCTTGCTCGCACAGTATGCATGTGTGTATACAGTGTGAGAAAAAAGTATTTTTTTTGTTCCACTCCTCTTTGCAGATCTTCTCCAAGTCATTAAGGTTTCGAGGCTGACGTTTGGCAACTCGAACCTTCAGCCCCCTCCACAGATTTTCTATGGGGTTAAGGTCTGGAGACTGGCTAGGCCACTCCAGGACCTTAATGTGCTTCTTCTTGAGCCACTCCTTTGTTGCCTTGGCCGTGTGTTTTGGGTCATTGTCATGCTGGAATACCCATCCACGACCCATTTTCAAGGTTCTCACCCAAGATTTGACGGTACATGGCCCCGTCCATCGTCCCTTTGATACGGTGAAGTTGTCCTGTCCCCTTAGCAGAAAAACACCCCCAAAGCATAATGTTTCCACCTCCATGTTTGACGGTGGGGATGGTGTTCTTGGGGTCATAGGCAGCATTCCTCCTCCTGCCAAAGAGCTCGATTTTGGTCTCATCTGACCACAATACTTTCACCCAGTTCTCCTCTGAATCATTCAGATGTTCATTTGCAAACTTCAGACGGCCCTGTATATGTACTTTCTTGAGCAGGGGGACCTTGCGGGCGCTGCAGGATTTCAGTCCTTCACAGCGTAGTGTGTTACCAATTGTTTTCTTGGTGACTATGGTCCCAGCTGCCTTGAGATCATTGACAAGATCCTCCTGTGTAGTTCTGGGCTGATTCCTCACCGTTCTCATGATCATTGCAACTCCACGAGGAGAGATCTTGCATGGAGCCCCAGGCCGAGGGAGATTGACAGGTCTTTTGTGTTTCTTCCATTTGCGAATAATCGCACCAACTGTTGTCACCTTCTCACCAAGCTGCTTGGCGATGGTCTTGTAGCCCATTCCAGCCTTGTGTAGGTCTACAATCTTGTCCCTGACATCCTTGGAGAGCTCTTTGGTCTTGGCCATGGTGGAGAGTTTGGAATCTGATTGATTGATTGCTTCTGTGGACAGGTGTCTTTTATACAGGTAACAAACTGAGATTAGGAGCACTCCCTTTAAGAGTGTGCTCCTAATCTCAGCTCGTTACCTGTATAAAAGACACCTGGGAGCCAGACATTTTTCTGATTGAGAGGGGGTCAAATACTTATTCACCTCATTAAAATGCAAATCAGTTTGTATAAAAAAAACTGGATTTTTTTGTTGTTATTCTGTCTCGCCCTGTTCAAATAAACCTACCATAAAAATTATAGACTGATCATTTCTTTGTCAGTGGGCAGACGTACAAAATCAGCAGGGGATCAAATACTTTTTTCCCTCATTGTACATATGGTGGGTGTTCTGCAGTGTCATTTAAACATTTTGCTGTACGTTGATGTCTAGAAGATTAGGCTATAAGAAATTGGGACTTGTGTAAGCCCCACAGCTATACTCAAGTATGTGGGCATACTGCAGTGATGTCTAAAATGCTTTGAATTAATCAGCAACTTGGAGAGTGCTGTCCGTTTCAGCACCATAGACAGTAGGCTACTTGGCTGTTTACTCTGTCTGCTTTGCTGCCACGTTGTGTTTGACACTTTTTTTCTCAATGTTTGTCACGAATTCTGCCGAGACTGCTCCTCCTCCTTGCTCGGGCAGGCTTCGGCGTTCGTCGTCCCCGGAGTACTAGCTGCCACCGTTGAATGTTTCGATGTTCGTTTGGTTGGGTCTGTCTGTTACACCTGTGTCCGTTTGGGTCTGATTATGTGCCCTATAAGTTTCCTATGTTGTTTTCGTTAGTTTGTGTGTTATTTTCCGCCTGTCCGTTGGTGTCACCTGTGCAGTACTCTGGACTTTGTTTATTGTGACGCACTGTGTTGCGTTGTCGCTCGCCTCCTTGTTTTGAGGTCCTTTATTTTGTATTGTTTATACAGTTAGTAAAGTCTTGTTTGACTCAGCCTATGCGTCCTGCGTCTGACTCATCAACCGCATCCACATCAACACTGACAATGTTTTCCGGTACCTCAGCTATGTGTTCCGGGACCTCCCGATTGACAAATTAAGCACTGATCAGGGCTATCCAGCAGGTCTTCTATGTGGAGGCAGTGCAAATAGCGGAAGGAGCAAGTGGAGATGAGAGAGATGCCCCACAGCCTGCAGTGAATGTAATTTATCAGAGGGCTTCTGAGATACTAACAGTGAAGAAGGTAGACTTTGTTGTGTTTGTTGTGCAAGTGATAAATTGCTCTAGACAAACTAATAAAACATAGAAGAAACTAGAAATCATTGTGAAGGTGTCAGAAATCATTGTGAAGATCCAAAAATGTTACAGAAATACTAAATGAAGAGGTTCCCCCCTCTCAGGCTCCTGAGCCTGTGTAGGGATCTGAGAAGACATTTGAATCCGATTGAAGGAGTAAATTTGTTGTTTTTGTTCACCCTTCCCCAATTATTACTATCAGTTTTCACCCATCCCAGTAGGTGATTGCATGCATCTCTAACGTTGGTTGCGGACCGCCATAATACCATAGAAGGAGAAACATTTGAAGTAACCATTGAGTAGTAACTTTAGGACATTGTCAGAGATTGGATTATTGTACCAATGTTGAATATCCAAACTGAAATAGCTAACTAGCTATTATGTTAAGGTAAGAATTATTTAAGGTACAAAGTTGTTGCTTTGTTGGTCACTGGGCAGTGATGTTGTATTGCCAATATTAGCGGACACGTTAACTAGCAAATTA
The DNA here is from genome assembly GCF_964263955.1 of Coregonus lavaretus. NCBI lineage: Eukaryota > Metazoa > Chordata > Actinopteri > Salmoniformes > Salmonidae > Coregonus > Coregonus lavaretus. Next base: position 306,219 of record NW_028165147.1, read on the forward strand.
GCTAACGTTAGGTCACAGACAACTAGCTAGCTAGCCAAGTTATCTAGCTAGCTTGGCCCTGTTTCCCAAAAGCATGGCTAAGGCTAAGTTCATCGTTAGAACCTACGTAGGAGTCTCCGAGCTGTTTCTCAAAACCATCGTTACGAAAGTTGCTCTTGAAAACACTCGTTACTTAACGACTTTCTCAGACCAATACTACTAGAACAGCTAAGTCAGTCGTTAATGCTTTTTTGCACTTCATTCACAGAAGATTTTCACTAAACAAAAAATCAAGATGCTTTTCAGTCTTTCCATTAACTTGTCTAGTGATTTGTTTGTCAACATTTAGAAAGTTGGCATAGAAAATAGATGCAACAATGCCCTGCTAGGGTGCGTTTCCATTGAACTGTCTTGTGTTGATAAAAACTGCTGGACGTAATGATGTCCAAAACAAATATATACAGTGTCGAATAAAACTGTACTGGTTGAAGTGTTCCCACAATTCCCATTTAGGCAAATTGCACATTAATAAATTGGTGACAGCCTGTATGCCCTCCCACCTATCTGTTTCATGTCTCAGGTAGCCAGCGAAGTGTCGTGTCCCGTCGGATGTTGGTGGTTATTGCTGTCAACAAAGAGTCCGCTTAGGCTGTACCTTGATTAGAAGTTTTTATTCGTATCACAAGTTTACAGCATAAGTTACAGACCCGCGGTGTCTGGAGAAGCACCGTCCCAAATTAATCTGAATGCTTCTGCCGCTTCTTTGTCTAGCCCATACTTATAAACAATGGCAAAAATGGGTTGCTCCCTCTTTCGTCCAATCACCGGTCTCCCCTTGGGCGTCACCCTACAAACGGCTACATTTAAACTAAGATAAACAGTTTTTCTTTGTCCCTCAAGACTAGTCATAATCTTCATACACGACATATCCCCCCTTCGAGACTAACTAAAAGTCTCGAAAACAAACAGAATAGGATTATGACCAGTAACAATTTATCTTATTGAGTATCTTTAACATTAAACCAAAAACATTCTCCTCTAGAGTGTAAATACCTTTCTATGAAATATGAATAACTGTTTATGAAGTGTGAATACATTACTATGAAATATGAACAAATCTTTATGGAGTGTGAGAGCGAAAAAACTGTCCGGCAACCTTCGTTCCAAATCCATCCATCAATCAAGACAGTAAAATTCTCTCACGGTCCCTCTGCCCCAGGCAACCACCTAGGTACTCCCGATAAACTCATAAACAATGTAAATGCATTTGAAACTATGATGCAATTAAATACACATGTAAGCCCCTGCAAACAAAATCCTATCCAAAAAATGTCCACTCTAAGGCTGGTCAACCCATTGGACCCTACAGTGGACCTCTCCGTGCCTAGACTCCCTGTCCCTAAGCATCAACGAAATAAACAAAAACATCTAAGATCCCCACATGTATCCAACAACATCAAATATCATTCTACAAAAATTAATACCTAAGAATATGACACAAATTATGTATTACACATGCAAATATGTCTATATTTCATTGCAGACACTGGAATGTAGTCCACTACACTTCATCTCCCCGTAGTCTCGACTTCCAATGGATTGTTGATGATGGAATCGGAATCTTTCCACACCCTCCTTGTTTCATCTCCTCCAGTCATTGTCCTTTCATATTGTCCCTTCATATTGTCCTTGTTTGAGTATTTCAATCTCCACATATTCCCCCAAATGCTTCTGGAAGAAAAGAAAAGACCAAACAGTATCTTTTGCAAAACAAACACTTTCAAATTAAACATCAAGATCAACTAAGAATATAAAAATGATATATAAATGATGTATGAATCACATTAACCCATTCCCCCCCTTTGATTCATAAAATCATACTAAAATCACACTAATATTGAAAAAATAAATTGAAAAATGATCAAATCATCAAAAAGGATATTTATCCATCCAGTTCCACTTGTCCCTCTTCATCCAGATCAGGAACAGTCAACAACGGCATCTGAGTGTTGTCTCCAGGCATCACTACTCCAACCTATCTCAATATCATAGCTTTCTCAAAGGTCAGTAACAAATTACAAACATCACACACAGTGTTATCAAAGCTGCTATTAAAATGTAATCCATCACTGCTCCTACTGGCCTAACTGATCCTGCAACCAAGTCTTCGCTGACCATATAAAGACATGAACAAAATTTACCAGTGATTCGAATTTCCGTGCATCTTAATGAACCGACTAAAAACAAAGGCTGAATGTACTGCCTATATTTTGAGGGAAACGCTTTGTCTATTATTTAATTTGACTAGGGCAGGGCAGCACATACAAAATGCATTTAGTCCAATAAAAATACATGATATTATTAGGGTGATAAATAAAAGGCAGTTGCTCCATGACACATATATTTTGAGGGAAACGCACTGTCTATTATTTAAATTGATCAGGGCAGGGTAGGGCAGCACATACAAACTGCATTTAGTCCAATAAAATTACATGATATTATTAGGGTGATATATAAAAGGCAGTTGCTCCATGACACAAGAGTACTCTCCAGTGGAACAAAAAGCTTACAGCACCTGGTATTCCCAGGCGGTCTCCCATCCAAGTACTAACTAGGCCCAATCCTGCTTAGCTTCCGAGATCAGACGAGATCAGGCATATTCAGGATGGTATGGCCGTAAGCACTAGAACAACTCTTGGTACACTATATAAAGACATGAACAAAATTTACCAGTGATTCGAATTTCCGTGCAACTTAATGAACCGACTAAAAACAAAGGCTGAATGTACTGCCTATATTTTGAGGGAAACGCTTTGTCTATTATTTAATTTGACCAGGGCAGGGCAGCACATACAAACTCCATTTATTCCAATAAAAATACAGGATATTATTAGGGTGATAAATAAAAGGCAGTTGCTCCATGATACATGTATTTTGAGGGAAACGCACTGACTATTATTTAATTTGATCAGGGCAGGGCAGGGCAGCACATACAAACTGCATTTAGTCCAATAAAATACATGATATTATTAGGGTGATAAATATAAGGTAGTTGCTCCATGACACAAGAGCACTCTCTAGTGGAACAAAAAGCTTACAGCACCTGGTATTCCCAGGCGGTCTCCCATCCAAGTACTAACCAGGCCCGATCCTGCTTAGCTTCCGAGATCTGACGAGATCAGGAATATTCAGGATGGTATGGCCGTAAGCGCAGGAACAACTCTTGGTACACTATATAAAGAAATGAACAAAATGTATCAGTGATTCGTATTTCCATGCAACTTAATGAACAGACTAAAATCAAAGGCTGAATGTACTGCCTATATTTTCAGGGAAACGCACTGTCTATTATTTAATTTGATCAGGTTAGGACAGCACATACAAACTGCATTTAGTCCAATAAAAATACAGGACATTATTAGGGTGATAAATAAAAGGCAGTTGCTCCATGACACAAGAGCACTCTCTAGTGGAACAAAAAGCTTACAGCACCTGGTATTCCCAGGCCGTCTCCCATCCAAGTACTAACCAGGCCCAATCCTCTTCATCTTCCGAGATCAGACGAGATCGGATGTATTCAGGCTGGTATGGCCGTAAGCAAGTGAACAACTATTGGTACACTATATAAAGACATGAACAAAATTTACCAGTGATTCGAATTTCCGTGCAACTTAATGAACCGACAAAAAACAAAGGCTGAATGTACTGCCTATATTTTGAGGGAAACGCTTTGTCTATTATTTAATTTGACCAGGGCAGCACATACAAACTGCATTTAGTCCAATAAAAATACATGACATTATTAGGGTGATGAATAAAAGGCAGTTGCTCCATGACACATATATTTTGAGGGAAACGCACTGTCTATTATTTAAATTGATCTGGGCAGGGCAGGGCAGCACATACAAACTGCATTTAGTCCAATAAAATACATGATATTATTAGGGTGATAAATAAAAGGCAGTTGCTCCATGACACAAGAGCACTCTCTAGTGGAACCAAAATCTTACAGCACCTGGTATTCCCAGGCAGTCTCCCATCCAAGTACTATCCAGGCCCGATTCTGCTTAGCTTCAAAGATCGGACAAGATCAGGCATATTCAGGATGGTATGGCCGTAAGCGCAGGAATAACTCTTGGTACACTATATAAAGAAATGAACAAAATGTATCAGTGATTCGTATTTCCATCCAACTTAATGAACAGACTAAAAACAAAGGCTGAATGTACTGCCTATATTTTCAGGGAAACGCACTGTCTATTATTTAATTTGATCAGGTTAGGACAGCACATACAAAATGCATTTAGTCCAATAAAAATACATGATATTATTAGGGTGATAAATAAAAGGCAGTTGCTCCATGACACATATATTTTGAGGGAAACGCACTGTCTATTATTTAAATTGATCAGGGCAGGGTAGGGCAGCACATACAAACTGCATTTAGTCCAATAAAATTACATGATATTATTAGGGTGATATATAAAAGGCAGTTGCTCCATGACACAAGAGTACTCTCCAGTGGAACAAAAAGCTTACAGCACCTGGTATTCCCAGGCGGTCTCCCATCCAAGTACTAACCAGGCCCAATCCTGCTTAGCTTCCGAGATCAGACGAGATCAGGCATATTCAGGATGGTATGGCCGTAAGCACTAGAACAACTCTTGGTACACTATATAAAGACATGAACAAAATTTACCAGTGATTCGAATTTCCGTGCAACTTAATGAACCGACTAAAAACAAAGGCTGAATGTACTGCCTATATTTTGAGGGAAACGCTTTGTCTATTATTTAATTTGACCAGGGCAGGGCAGCACATACAAACTGCATTTATTCCAATAAAAATACAGGATATTATTAGGGTGATAAATAAAAGGCAGTTGCTCCATGATACATGTATTTTGAGGGAAACGCACTGACTATTATTTAATTTGATCAGGGCAGGGCAGGGCAGCACATACAAACTGCATTTAGTCCAATAAAATACATGATATTATTAGGGTGATAAATATAAGGTAGTTGCTCCATGACACAAGAGCACTCTCTAGTGGAACAAAAAGCTTACAGCACCTGGTATTCCCAGGCGGTCTCCCATCCAAGTACTAACCAGGCCCGATCCTGCTTAGCTTCCGAGATCTGACGAGATCAGGAATATTCAGGATGGTATGGCCGTAAGCGCAGGAATAACTCTTGGTACACTATATAAAGAAATGAACAAAATGTATCAGTGATTCGTATTTCCATGCAACTTAATGAACAGACTAAAATCAAAGGCTGAATGTACTGCCTATATTTTCAGGGAAACGCACTGTCTATTATTTAATTTGATCAGGTTAGGACAGCACATACAAACTGCATTTAGTCCAATAAAAATACAGGACATTATTAGGGTGATAAATAAAAGGCAGTTGCTCCATGACACAAGAGCACTCTCTAGTGGAACAAAAAGCTTACAGCACCTGGTATTCCCAGGCCGTCTCCCATCCAAGTACTAACCAGGCCCAATCCTCTTCATCTTCCGAGATCAGACGAGATCGGATGTATTCAGGCTGGTATGGCCGTAAGCAAGTGAACAACTATTGGTACACTATATAAAGACATGAACAAAATTTACCAGTGATTCGAATTTCCGTGCAACTTAATGAACCGACAAAAAACAAAGGCTGAATGTACTGCCTATATTTTGAGGGAAACGCTTTGTCTATTATTTAATTTGACCAGGGCAGCACATACAAACTGCATTTAGTCCAATAAAAATACATGACATTATTAGGGTGATGAATAAAAGGCAGTTGCTCCATGACACATATATTTTGAGGGAAACGCACTGTCTATTATTTAAATTGATCTGGGCAGGGCAGGGCAGCACATACAAACTGCATTTAGTCCAATAAAATACATGATATTATTAGGGTGATAAATAAAAGGCAGTTGCTCCATGACACAAGAGCACTCTCTAGTGGAACCAAAATCTTACAGCACCTGGTATTCCCAGGCAGTCTCCCATCCAAGTACTATCCAGGCCCGATTCTGCTTAGCTTCAAAGATCGGACAAGATCAGGCATATTTTTATTTTTTATTTTTTTTTTATTATCAAAAAATTCAATTTTTTACAATATTTACAGTACAATATTACAAAGAACAATACAGATGACACTAGCCTAACATAGGCAGGTGAACAATTCACCCCCTATCAAATCAAAGAACCCAAAGAAATAAAAATACAAAAAAAAAACTATTATACAAAAAAAAACAGACATGACTAAGACACAACAAATTCCACCCACAAAATAGGCAGATAAAAGCCGCCCCCTATCAAAATAAAAAAACAAAGAAAATATTCAAAATAATTCTTTCAAAAATTATAAGTGATTCCTTCACCATCCACCTTTGCAATCAACCCACACCCCTCAACAAAATGTTCATCAAAATCTTCCATCCCATAATTAAACAACATATCCATGTGTTTACTTAACAGTGATATAAAAATACCCCACACCTTCACCCTCTTCCTGTCAAAAAAACCATAATTCCTCCTACAAAAAATAGCATACCTCACAAAACTCAAAACAATATTCAACAAGCACACATTAACGCCATCACATTTACCAGACACTCCAAATAACACAAGTTCCTCCCACACATACTTTTTCAAGAAATCACCCCCCCAGTTTTTACTTAACATTTCCTTAACTTTACAAAACATATCTTTTAATTCCTCACATTCTATAAACAAATGCATAAGCGTTTCTGGGAAACATCCACATATATCGCATTCCCTTTTTACTTCACAATTAATTTGATGTAACACCACCTTTGTAAATATTCTATTGTGTCTTAACTTAAAATCATTATTTTCACACTCCTTACTATTATATTTTACATTTAAATTTTCCCATATCTTTTTTTCATCCAATTCTGGAAAAACTGTTTTCCAAAAATTTTCAGCAGCCGGCCTTCTATAACATTTTCCTACCATTATTCTATACAATATTTTCACTGGTATAGTAGATAAATGTACTTTCTTCTCACTGCTACCAATGAACAAATTAGGAAATACAAACAGATTTTCTCTTTCAACCTCACTATTTATTAAATCCACCCATGCGCTTGGTATGCTATTCTTTATCTTGTCATACATATTATTCACTGTTCCCCTTCCCACCTCTTCATCCCATTCCTTGATAATATCAAAAATAGCTTCTTCAGGTAAAAACCCTGGAATTACCTCATAGGTATAATCTTTTATTTGTCGTAGACCTGCACTCCTAAATACTTTATTATACAAAACTTGTTCTTTGTTCTTGATTTTCTCATTCAGAAATATAGGTTGATTCATAATCAGGTCAATATGACCACATTCATAATATACATTAGGCAACAACTCTGCCCATGCATTTAGCACCTCTTTATAAAAATCTGGTACCTTTTCAAACATTTTCCTTTTAAGCCCCATCAATAAACCATTATCTCCACATCCACCACTCTCCTCTAAGTAGACCTTAAAGAAGTGTTTCCAGCCATAATCTTCACTGTCATACAAATATTTCTTTACTGTTTTTATCCTAATAGCTTTTCTTTTGACATCTAAATCTACAAGTTTTAAACCTCCATCCACATAGTCAGCTATCAATGTTTTCTGAGATATTCTAACACCTTTACCATCCCATATAAAATTAGACACCACCTTATTTAATTCATTTAGCACCCACTCAGGCATGTCCAGGACTCCCAAAACATACACAAATTTAGATAATACCAAAGCATTTGCAACAATTACTTTACCTTTTAACCTTAATTTTCTATTTTTCCAGAAATTTAACGTTAGCTTGACTTTATTAAGGATCCCAGTCCAAGTTATATCTTTTGCCTCTTTCTCCTTTACACCAATGTTTACTCCCAGCACTTTAATAAAATCCCTTGCTATCTTGAATGGAATCTCACACTTATTTGCATCGATATCCCCAACAAACATTATTTCAGTCTTCTCTATATTAACTTTAGCGCCCGATGCCTTACCATATATATCTATGATTCTCATAATGCTTCCAATGCTTCCTATATCTTTCACAGTGCAAGTAGTGTCATCAGCGTACTGATGTACAACACTGATACCACCACCTGGGATTCCGACACCCCTTACCTCTTTATTACTATTTATTAAAGTAGCTAACGGTTCTGTAGAAATACTGTACAACAGAGCTGACAAAGGACAGCCCTGCCTTACTGACCTCTCTACAGGAAAAGTATCTGTTACCACTCCGTTACATTTGACACAACTTTTAGCCCCGCTGTACAACAGGTTGATCCAAGCTACAAACTTTGGCCCAAAACCAAACCTCTCCATAGTCTGTAATAGGAAGCTATGCTCCACTCTATCAAAGGCTTTGTTAAAATCCAAACTTAATACTATACCGCCTTCATTTTTCATTTGATTAACAACATCTCTAATTGTACAAATTACATCTGCAACATCTCTTCCAGGTATACCGTAGGCTTGTGTTGATGCAATAATACTCCCAATCACCTTTTTCATCCTATTCGCTAACACTTTAGTCAATATCTTATAATCGGAATTTAGAAGACTAATAGGCCTATAATTTTCTAACTTGAATCTACTGCCCCTATTCTTGAATAAAATCGTTAGCATACCAGTTGACATAGACTCAGGGATTTCCTTATTCTCTTCCATATAATGAAACACCTTCCCTAAAATGGGTGCCAAAATATCTACAAAGACTTTATAGAACTCATTTGTTAAACCATCCAAACCCGGACTTTTATTGCCTTGAGTGTTAACAATTGCTTCCTTGATTTCCATAATCGAAATCTCTTCATCACACATCATTCTATCTACCTGAGATACTTTGGCACTAATTGTATCCAGCACTTTTTCAACACATACTTTATCTACATCATTCTTTTTGTAAAGATTTCTGTAAAAGGATTCAACTGTATCTAAGATCTCAACAAAATCGTTTACCTTTACACCTTTTTCATTTTCCAACTCTACAATGTAACTCTTAGTTTGTTTTCTTTTTTCAAGCCCCAAAAAAAAGGATGTACATTTCTCTCCCTCCAAAGCGTACTGTGCCCTACTCCTAACAATAGCACCCAAACATTTCTTTTTTTCATAACGACCCAGCTCTGCATGGATTTTCAAATAATTCACAACATCATAGTCTGGATCAGTATCAGCCTTTTCAAGTTCATGCAACATCCTATTTCTAAGCATTGTTTCTTTCTGCTTATCTAACCGGTTGTGATTTCTAACATACCTAATACTCCTGTTTTTTACTTTTCCTTTCACTTCCTCCCACCATAAACACACATTCTCTTTTAACAGTACATTAGACATTTCATCATTAATACATTCAACAATTTCATTTCTATATCCTTCCTCCTTTAACAGACTGGCATTTAAACACCAGACACCTCCCCCTCTCCTCTCCACACCAAAACCCATTTGAAATGACATTACTGCGTGATCACTATATGCTGTAAAGTTATATGACATCTTCTTAACATGCTGCACCAATTCTTGTTTTGCTAGACATAAATCAATTCTGCTTTGTTTTAATTCCTTTAGCACCACCTGCCTTCTAGAAAACACTCTTCTGTTTGGATTTTCAGCCCTCCATATATCTACTAGATTCTCCTCATTCATAAGTTTCCATAATGCATTTCTAGAAGAGTCATATCTGAATCTAGCACAACTAGAGGCATCCATTCTACTACACCTCACATTAAAGTCTCCTATCAATATACAGTTTTCTGAGCACAGTGTTTTTAAGTTGTGAAACATTTCTCTCCTTTCAGATTCAATGTTTGAAGCATAAACATTGATTAAACGAAAAACTACATTTTGCACTTCAAATTCAATTGCAATAAGTCTGCCATCATTGTCAGCATATATTTGTTTTACATTTTGAACCACATCGTTTTTTATCAAAATAGCCACACCACATGTTTTATCACTTCCATGACTACAAAAAATTAAATCAGACCATTTACTCTTAATCTCCTGTATTTTGGAATCTGTCCAATTGGTCTCTTGAAAACACAACATGTCTGCCTTAACAGACACTAAAACCTGCTCAAATTTGCTCATGTTTCTCAAACTGTTACCATTTAGGGATGCGACTGTAATCATTAGTAATGTGTGCAGAGGTATAATCAGAGCAAAACAAGTCCTTTCAAAACCTACTTTTTCTTTTTTCCAAATCCCATCATCTCCCTAGTTTTCGACAATGACCTCTTATTTTTTGCAAACAACTGATGATCCTCACTATCTATTTCATCCTCCGTCTCCTGATTTGGAGCGGCAGGGAAGCCTTTTGAAAAGTGCGCTTTAACAGTGCCAGTAACTTCAGTGGACCCAGCTCGCTCTTTGGTGTCATTTTTACACACGCTTGAAACTGGCTCAGGCACCTGAGAAGCACCTTGCACCATCTCTACCTGTGTATGTATTTCACCCATCATGTGCTGCTGTTCCACCTTGTCAGCAGCAGAGACCAAAACTGCGTCTCGTGTTTTGCCAGAAGACATTACAGGCTCTTCAGGCATATCTGCCACTGTCTCTGAAGTCACACTCCCCATGTCACTCTCTTTTTCTCCTTCCATAAACACACTCCCCTCCTCTTCCTCAGAAGTGAGGTCCATTGTTTGCAAAAGTAAGTGATCTTTTCCCTTCTTACAGCTACATCTAACTTTCGGTCTGTCACACATTTCACACACATTACCTATGTTCAAACATTCTCTGGCATAATGCCCTTGTTCACTACATTTATGGCAAGTGAATTCTGGACATTCCTTAAGTATGTGCCCCGGCTGAATACATAGTCTACATACCTTCACTTGATTGTCATGGATTACACGAAAATATTCAAATCCCTCGACAGTGTTAAATTTGGTAGAATATGGCAAGGATTGCACATTGTCTGTGAACTTCACCTTGCAAAATCTCGTCCCGTCTACAATGTCTGTTCCTGGCCACATCCTCCTCTTGATTGGCGTGGTCGCCTTCACTTTCCAGCCTCTTAGTTTCTCATATATCTCCCCATCTGTAATGTATGCAGGCAAGTTCAAAAAGGACACCACAAGCTCATCGTTCCCTAGCTCTTTAGCCATGATTTGACAGTTCTTTATCTTTAGCCCGTCCATTAGTCTTTCTTTTCCCTTTACATGAGACATTGTTATTTCATACTTATTTCCGTCTCTCATTCTACATCCAAGTATTGTTCCACAAACTTCCCTTATTCCTCTCAGCAATTCCATCGTTGTTATTTTCCCTTCTCCAATTATTTCCACGTTCACCGTCAGTTCCTTCTCATACTTTCTTTTCTTCAGTTCTTCATTTGAAATTCTGATTTCACTGTTGTCCTTTCTCGTCGTCGTTTGTATTCTTGATGTTGACGCCATGTTGTCCATCCGGTTATTTTAATCAATATCCCCCAAACAGCTCACGCCGATGGGGGATAATAACAAAAAAGTTTCAAAGAAAATCAACTACAACCACACACAAACTTTCAAACTTATAAATCAAAAAAACCTCCAAACAAACGATATCCTCTCTCAAGCACTCAGACACCTGCCGCTCATCCACTTCCTGAAATTCCAAAAAGGGGCGTATTCAGGCTGGTATGGCCGTAAGCGCAGGAATAACTCTTGGTACACTATATAAAGAAATGAACAAAATGTATCAGTGATTCGTATTTCCATGCAACTTAATGAACAGACTAAAAACAAAGGCTGAATGTACTGCCTATATTTTCAGGGAAACGCACTGTCTATTATTTAATTTGATCAGGTTAGGACAGCACATACAAACTGCATTTAGTCCAATAGAAATACAGGATATTATTAGGGTGATAAATAAAAGGCAGTTGCTCCATGACACAAGAGCACTCTCTAGTGGAACAAAAAGCTTACAGCACCTGGTATTCCCAGGCAGTCTCCCATCCAAGTACTAACCAGGCCCAATCCTGCTTAGCTTCCGAGATCAGACGAGATCGGGTGTATTCAGGCTGGTATGGCCGTAAGCGAGCGAACAACTCTTGGTACACTATATAAAGAAATGAACAAAATTTACCAGTGATTCGAATTTCCATGCATCTTAATGACCTAACTAAAAACAAAGGCTGAATGTACTGCCTATATTTTGAAGGAAACTTTTTGTCTATTATTTAATTTGACCAGGGCAGGGCAGCACATACAAACTGCATTTAGTCCAATAAAAATACATGATATTATTAGGGTGATAAATAAAAGGCAGTTGCTCCATGACACATATATTTTGAGGGAAACGCACTGTTGATTATTTAAATTGATCAGGGCAGGTTAGGGCAGCACATACAAACTGCATTTAGTCCAATACAATTACATGATATTATTAGGGTGATATATAAAAGGCAGTTGCTCCATGACACAAGAGTACTCTCTAGTGGAACAAAAAGCTTACAGCACCTGGTATTCCCAGGCAGTCTCCCATCCAAGTACTAACCAGGCCCAATCCTGCTTAGCTTCCGAGATCGGACTAGATCAGGTATATTTAGGCAGGTATGGCCGTAAGCGCAGGAACAACTCTTGGTACACTATATAAAGACATGAACAAAATGTATCGGTGATTCGTATTTCCATGCAACTTAATGAACCAACTAAAAACAAAGGCTGAATGTACTGCCTATATTTTCAGGGAAACGCACTGTCTATTATTTAATTTCATCAGGTTAGGACAGCACATACAAACTGCATTTAGTCCAATAAAAATACATTATATTATTAGGGTGATAAATAAAAGGCAGTTGCTCCATGACACATATATTTTGATGGAAACGCTTTGTCTATTATTTAATTTGACCAGGGCAGGGCAGCACATACAAACTGCATTTAGTCCAATAAAAATACATGATATTATTAGGGTGATAAATAAAAGGCAGCTGCTCCATGACACATATATTTTGAGGGAAATGCACTGTCTATTATTTAAAATGATCAGGGCAGGGCAGGGCAGCACATACAAACTGCATTTAGTCCAATAAAAATACATGATATTATTAGGGTGATAAATAAAAGGCAGTTGCTCCATGACACAAGAGCACTCTCTAGTGGAACAAAAAGCTTACAGCACCTGGTATTCCCAGGCGGTCTCCCATCCAAGTACTAACCAGGCCCAATCCTGCTTAGCTTCCGAGATCAGACGAGATCGTGTGTATTCAGGCTGGTATGGCCGTAAGCAAGTGAACAACTCTTGGTACACTATATAAAGACATTAACAAAATTTACCAGTGATTCGAATTTCCGTGCATCTTAATGAACCGACTAAAAACAAAGGCTGAATGTACTGCCTATATTTTGAGGGAAACGCTTTGTCTATTATTTAATTTGACCAGGGCAGGGCAGCACATACAAACTGTATTTAGTCCAATAAAAATACAGGATATTATTAGGGTGATAAATAAAAGGCAGTTGCTCCATGATACATGTATTTTGAGGGAAACGCACTGACTATTATTTAATTTGATCAGGGCAGGGCAGGGCAGGGCAGCACATACAAACTGTATTTAGTCCAATAAAAATACAGGATATTATTAGGGTGATAAATAAAAGGCAGTTGCTCCATGATACATGTATTTTGAGGAAAACGCACTGTCTATTATTTAAATTGATCAGGGCAGGGCAGGTCACCACATACAAACTGCATTTAGTCCAATAAAAATACATGATATTATTAGGGTGATAAATAAAAGGCAGTTGCTCCATGACACAAGAGCACTCTCTAGTGGAACAAAAAGCTTACAGCACATGGTATTCCCAGGCGGTATCCCATCCAAGTACTAACCAGGCCCCATCCTGCTTAGTTTCCGAGATCAGACGAGATCGGGTGTATTCAGGCTGGTATGGCCGTAAGCGAGTGAACAACTCTTGGTACACTATATAAAGAAATGAACAAAATTTACCAGTGATTCGAATTTCCGTGCAACTTAATGAACCGACTAAAAACAAAGGCTGAATGTAATGCCTATATTTTGAGGGGAACGCTTTGTCAATTATATAATTTGACCAGGGCAGCACATACAAACTGCATTTAGTCCAATAAAAATACATGATATTATTAGGGTGATAAATAAAAGGCAGTTGCTCCATGACATATATATTTTGAGGGAAACGCACTGTCCATTATTTAAATTGATCAGGGCAGGGCAGGGCAGGGCAGCACATACAAACTGCATTTAGTCCAATAAAAATACATTATATTATTAGGGTGATAAATAAAAGGCAGTTGCTCCATGACACAAGAGCACTCTCTAGTGGAACAAAAAGCTTACAGCACATGGTATTGCCAGGCTGTCTCCCATCCAAGTACTAACCAGGCCCAATCCTGCTTAGCTTCCGAGATCAGACGAGATCGGGTGTATTCAGGCTGGTATGGCCGTAAGCGAGTGAACAACTCTTGGTACACTATATAAAGACATGAACAAAATTTACCAGTGATTCGAATTTCCGTGCAACTTAATGAACCGACTAAAAACAAAGGCTGAATGTACTGCCTATATTTTGAGGGAAACGCTTTGTCTATTATTTAATTTGACCAGGGCAGGGCAGCACATACAAACTGCATTTAGTCCAATAAAAATACATGATATTATTAGGGAAATAAAAGGAAGTTGCTCCATGACACATATATTTTGAGGGAAACGCACTGTCTATTATTTAAATTGATCAGGGCAGGGCAGGGCAGCACATACAAACTGCATTTAGTCCAATAAAATTACATGATATTATTAGGGTGATATATAAAAGGCAGTTGCTCCATGACACAAGAGTACTCTCCAGTGAAACAAAAAGCTTACAGCACCTGGTATTCCAAGGCAGTTCCCAGGCGGTCTCCCATCCAAGTACTAACCAGGCCCAATCCTGCTTAGCTTCCGAGATCAGACGAGATCAGGCATATTCAGGATGGTATGGCCGTTAGCGCAGGAACAACTCTTGGTACACTATATAAAGACATGAACAAAATTTACCAGTGATTCGAATTTCTGTGCAACTTAATGAACCGACTAAAAACAAAGGCTGAATGTACTGCCTATATTTTGAGGGAAACGCTTTGTCTATTATTTAATTTGACCAGTGCAGGGCAGCACATACAAACTGCATTTAGTCCAATAAAAATACAGGATATTATTACGGTGATAAATAAAAGGCAGTTGCTCCATGATACATGTATTTTGAGGGAAACGCACTGTCTATTATTTAAATAAATCAGGGCAGGGCAGCACATACAAACTGCATTTAGTCCAATAAAAATACATGATATTATTAGGGTGATAAATAAAAGGCAGTTGCTCCATGACACAAGGGTACTCTCTAGTGGAACAAAAAGTTTACAGCACCTGGTATTCCCAGGCGGTCTCCCATCCAAGTACTAACCAGGCCCGATCCTGCTTAACTTCCGAGATCAGACGAGATCAGGCATATTCTGGCTGGTATGGCCGTAAGCACAGGAACAACTCTTGGTACACTATATAAAGACATGAACAAAATGTATCAGTGATTCGTATTTCCATGCAACTTAATGAACCGACTAAAAACAAAGGCTGAATGTACTGCCTATATTTTGAGGGAAACGCACTGTCTATTTTTTTATTTGATAAGGTTAGGACAGCACATACAAACTGCATTTAGTCCAATAAAAATACATGATATTATTAGGGTGATAAATAAAAGGCAGTTGCTCCATGACACAATAATACTATCTAGTGGAACAAAAAGCTTACAGCATCTGGTATTCCCAGGAGGTCTCCCATCTAAGTACTAACCAGGCCCAACCCTGCTTAGTTTCCAAGATCAGACGAGAGCGGGTATATTCAGGCTGGTATGGCCGTAAGCAAGGGAATAACTCTTGGTACACTATATAAAGACATGAACAAAATTGATCAGCGATTCGTATTTCCATGCAACTTAATGAACCGACTAAAAACAAAGGCTGAATGTACTGCCTATATTTTGAGGGAAACGCACTGTCTATTTTTTTATTTGATCAGGTTAGGACAGCACATACAAACTGCATTTAGTCCAATAAAAATACATGATATTATTAGGGTGATAAATAAAAGGCAGTTGCTCCATGACACAAGAGTACTCTCTAGTGGAACAAAAAGCTTACAGCACCTGGTATTCCCAGGAGGTCTCCCATCCAAGTACTAACCAGGCCCAACTCTGCTTAGTTTCCGAGATCAGACGAGATCGGGTGTATTCAGGCTCGTATGGCCGTAAGCGATGGAATAACTCTTGGTACACTATATAAAGACATGAACAAAATGTATCAGTGATTCGTATTTCCGTGCAACTTAAAGAACAGACTAAAAACAAAGGCTGAATGTACTGCCTATATTTTGAGGGAAACGCACTGTCTATTATTTAATTTGATCAGGTTAGGACAGCACATACAAACTGCATTTAGTCCAATAAAAATACAGGATATTATTTGGGTGATAAATAAAAGGCAGTTGCTCCATGACACATATATTTTGAGGGAAAGGCACTGTCTATTATTTAATTTGATCAGGTTAGGACAGCACATACAAACTGCATTTAGTCCAATACAAATACAGGATATTATTAGGGTGATAAATAAAAGGCAGCTGCTCCATGACACAAATATTTTGAGGGAAACGCACTGTCTATTATTTAAATTGATCAGGGCAGGGCAGGGCAGCACATACAAACTGCATTTAGTCCAATAAAAATACATGATATTATTAGGGTGATAAATAAAAGGCAGTTGCTCCATGACACAAGAATACTATCTAGTGGAACAAAAAGCTTACAGCACCTGGTATTCCCAGGAGGTCTCCCATCCAAGTACTAACCAGGCCCAACCCTGCTTAGTTTCCGAGATCAGATGAGATCAGGCATATTCAGGATGGTATGGCCGTAAGCGAAGGAAAAACTCTTGGTACACTATATAAAGACATGAACAAAATTTATCAGTGATTCGTATTTCCATGCAAATTAATGAACCGACTATAAACAAAGGCTGAATGTACTGCCTATATTTTGAGGGAAACGCACTGTCTATTATTTAATTTGATTTGGTTAGGACAGCAAATACAAACTGCATTTAGTTCAATAAAAATACAGGATATTATTAGGGTGATAAATAAAAGGCAGTTGCTCCATGACACATATATTTTGAGGGAAACGCACTGTCTATTACTTAAATTGATCAGGGCAGGGCAGGGCAGCACATACAAACTGCATTTAGTCCAATTAAAATACATGATATTATTAGGGTGATAAATAAAAGGCAGTTGCTCCATGACACATATATTTTGAGGGAAACGCACTGTCTATTATTTAAATTGATCAGGATAGGGCAGGGCAGCACATACAAACTGCATTTAGTCCAAAAAAAATACATGATATTATTAGGGTGATAAATAAAAGGCAGTTGCTCCATGACACAAGAATACTATCTAGTGGAACAAAAAGCTTACAGCATCTGGTATTCCCAGGAGGTCTCCCAGCTAAGTACTAACCAGGCCCAATCCTGCTTAGTTTCCGAGATCAGACGAGAGCGGGTGTATTTTATTTTTATTTTAATTTTTTTATAGCTTTACAGCTTATTTTTTTACATATCTTAGCTTCATATTTCACATCACATCTTCACAGCTTATTTTTTTTACATATCATAGCTTCATATTTCACATCACATCTTCACAGCTTATTTTTACATATCATAGCTTCATATTTCACATCACATCTTCACATCTCATAGCTTCACAGCTTATTTTTACATATCGTAGCTTCATATTTCACATCACATCTTCACATCTCATAGCTTCACAGCTTATTTTTACATATCATAGCTTCAATATTTCACATCACATCTTCACATCTCATAGCTTCACAGCTTATTTTTTTACATATCATAGCTTCATATTTCACATCACATTTTCTAATCTCATAGCTTCACAGCTTATTTTTACATATCATAGCTTCATATTTCACATCACATCTTCACATCTCAGCATATAACACAGATTATCAGTCCACGTCATAGCTTCTTACATGCTTTTACAGCAACTGGTATTCCAAGGTGGTCCCCCATCCAAGTACTAACCAGCCCTAAACCTGCTTAGCTTCCGAGATCTGACGAGATCGGGCGTATTCAGGCTGGTATGGCCGTAAGCAAGGGAATAACTCTTGGTACACTATATAAAGACATGAACAAAATTGATCAGTGATTCGTATTTCCATGCAAATTAATGAACCAACTAAAAACAAAGGCTGAATATACTGCCTATATTTTGAGGGAAACGCACTGTCTATTATTTAATTTGATTTGGTTAGGACAGCAAATACAAACTGCATTTAGTTCAATAAAAATACAGGATATTATTAGGGTGATAAATAAAAGGCAGTTGCTCCATGACACATATATTTTGTGGGAAACACACTGTCTATTATTTAAATTGATCAGGGCAGGGCAGGGCAGCACATACAAACTGCATTTAGTCCAATAAAAATACATGATATTATTAGGGTGATAAATAAAAGGCAGTTGCTCCATGACACAATAATACTATCTAGTGGAACAAAAAGCTTACAGCATCTGGTATTCCCAGGAGGTCTCCCAGCTAAGTACTAACCAGGCCCAACCCTGCTTAGTTTCCGAGATCAGACGAAGGCGGGTGTATTCAGGCTGGTATGGCCGTAAGCAAGGGAATAACTCTTGGTGCACTATATAAAGACATGAACAAAATTGATTAATTGATTCGTATTTCCATGCAAATTAATGAACCGACTAAAAACAAAGGCTGAATATACTGCCTATATTTTGAGGGAAACGCACTGTCTATTTTTTTATTTGATCAGGTTAGGACAGCACATACAAACTGCATTTAGTCCAATAAAAATACAGGATATTATTAGGGTGATAAATAAAAGGCAGTTGCTCCATGACACATATATTTTGAGGGAAAGGCACTGTCTATTATTTTATTTGATCAGGTTAGGACAGCACATACAAACTGTATTTAGTCCAATAAAAATACATGATATTATTAGGGTGATAAATAAAAGGCAGTTGCTCCATGACACAAGAGTACTCTCAAGTGGAACAAAAAGCTTACAGCACCTGGTATTCCCAGGCAGTCTCCCATCCAAGCCCGATCCTGCTTAGCTTCCTAGATCAGACGAGATCGGGCATATTTTTTTTTTTTTATTTTTTTTTTTTTTTTTTTATTATCAAAAAATTCAATTTTTTACAATATTTACAGTACAATATTACAAAGAACAATACAGAAGACACTAGCCTAACATAGGCAGGTGAACAATTCACCCCCTATCAAATCAAAGAACCCAAAGAAATAAAAATACAAAAAAAAACTATTATACAAAAAAAACAGACATGACTAAGACATAACAAATTCCACCCACAAAATAGGCAGATAAAAGCCACCCCCTATCAAATAAAAAACAAAGAAAATATTCAAAATAATTCTTTCAAAAATTATAAGTGATTCCTCCACCATCCACCTTTGCAATCAACCCACACCCCTCAACAAAATGTTCATCAAAATCTTCCATCCCATAATTAAACAACATATCCATGTGTTTACCAAACAGTGATATAAAAATACCCCACACCTTCACCCTCTTCCTGTCAAAAAAACCATAATTCCTCCTACAAAAAATAGCATACCTCACAAAACTCAAAACAATATTCAACAAGCACACATTAACGCCATCACATTTACCAGACACTCCAAATAACACAAGTTCCTCCCACACATACTTTTTCAAGAAACCACCCCCCCAGTTTTTACTTAACATTTCCTTAACTTTACAAAACATATCTTTTAATTCCTCACATTCTATAAACAAATGCATAAGCGTTTCTGGGAAACATCCACATATATCGCATTCCCTTTTTACTTCACAATTAATTTGATGTAACACTACCTTTGTAAATATTCTATTGTGTCTTAACTTAAAATCATTATTTTCACACTCCTTACTATTATATTTTACATTTAAATTTTCCCATATCTTTTTTTCATCCAATTCTGGAAAAACTGTTTTCCAAAATTTTTCAGCAGCCGGCCTTCTATAACATTTTCCTACCATTATTCTATACAATATTTTCACTGGTATAGTAGATAAATGTACTTTCTTCTCACTGCTACCAATGAACAAATTAGGAAATACAAACAGATTTTCTCTTTCAACCTCACTATTTATTAAATCCACCCATGCGCTTGGTATGCTATTCTTTATCTTGTCATACATATTATTCACTGTTCCCCTTCCCACCTCTTCATCCCATTCCTTGATAATATCAAAAATAGCTTCTTCAGGTAAAAACCCTGGAATTACCTCATAGGTATAATCTTTTATTTGTCGTAGACCTGCACTCCTAAATACTTTATTATACAAAACTTGTTCTTTGTTCTTGATTTTCTCATTCAGAAATATAGGTTGATTCATAATCAGGTCAATATGACCACATTCATAATATACATTAGGCAACAACTCTGCCCATGCATTTAGTACCTCTTTATAAAAATCTGGTACCTTTTCAAACATTTTCCTTTTAAGCCCCATCAATAAACCATTATCTCCACATCCACCACTCTCCTCTAAGTAGACCTTAAAGAAGTGTTTCCAGCCATAATCTTCACTGTCATACAAATATTTCTTTACTGTTTTTATCCTAATAGCTTTTCTTTTGACATCTAAATCTACAAGTTTTAAACCTCCATCCACATAGTCAGCTATCAATGTTTTCTGAGCTATTCTAACACCTTTACCATCCCATATAAAATTAGACACCACCTTATTTAATTCATTTAGCACCCACTCAGGCATGTCCAGGACTCCCAAAACATACACAAATTTAGATAATACCAAAGCATTTGCAACAATTACTTTACCTTTTAACCTTAATTTTCTATTTTTCCAGAAATTTAACGTTAGCTTGACTTTATTAAGGATCCCAGTCCAAGTTATATCTTTTGCCTCTTTCTCCTTTACACCAATGTTTACTCCCAGCACTTTAATAAAATCCCTTGCTATCTTGAATGGAATCTCACACTTATTTGCATCGATATCCCCAACAAACATTATTTCAGTCTTCTCTATATTAACTTTAGCGCCCGATGCCTTACCATATATATCTATGATTCTCATAATGCTTCCAATGCTTCCTATATCTTTCACAGTGCAAGTAGTGTCATCAGCGTACTGATGTACAACACTGATACCACCACCTGGGATTCCGACACCCCTTACCTCTTTATTACTATTTATTAAAGTAGCTAACGGTTCTGTAGAAATACTGTACAACAGAGCTGACAAAGGACAGCCCTGCCTTACTGACCTCTCTACAGGAAAAGTATCTGTTACCACTCCGTTACATTTGACACAACTTTTAGCCCCGCTGTACAACAGGTTGATCCAAGCTACAAACTTTGGCCCAAAACCAAACCTCTCCATAGTCTGTAATAGGAAGCTATGCTCCACTCTATCAAAGGCTTTGTTAAAATCCAAACTTAATACTATACCGCCTTCATTTTTCATTTGATTAACAACATCTCTAATTGTACAAATTACATCTGCAACATCTCTTCCAGGTATACCGTAGGCTTGTGTTGATGCAATAATACTCCCAATCACCTTTTTCATCCTATTCGCTAACACTTTAGTCAATATCTTATAATCGGAATTTAGAAGACTAATAGGCCTATAATTTTCTAACTTGAATCTACTGCCCCTATTCTTGAATAAAATCGTTAACATACCAGTTGACATAGACTCAGGGATTTCCTTATTCTCTTCCATATAATGAAACACCTTCCCTAAAATGGGTGCCAAAATATCTACAAAGACTTTATAGAACTCGTTTGTTAAACCATCCAAACCCGGACTTTTATTGCCTTGAGTGTTAACAATTGCTTCCTTGATTTCCATAATCGAAATCTCTTCATCACACATCATTCTATCTACCTGAGATACTTTGGCACTAATTGTATCCAGCACTTTTTCAACACATACTTTATCTACATCATTCTTTTTGTAAAGATTTCTGTAAAAGGATTCAACTGTATCTAAGATCTCAACAAAATCGTTTACCTTTACACCTTTTTCATTTTCCAACTCTACAATGTAACTCTTAGTTTGTTTTCTTTTTTCAAGCCCCAAAAAAAAGGATGTACATTTCTCTCCCTCCAAAGCGTACTGTGCCCTACTCCTAACAATAGCACCCAAACATTTCTTTTTTTCATAACGACCCAGCTCTGCATGGATTTTCAAATAATTCACAACATCATAGTCTGGATCAGTATCAGCCTTTTCAAGTTCATGCAACATCCTATTTCTAAGCATTGTTTCTTTCTGCTTATCTAACCGGTTGTGATTTCTAGCATACCTAATGCTCCTGTTTTTTACTTTTCCTTTCACTTCCTCCCACCATAAACACACATTCTCTTTTAACAGTACATTAGACATTTCATCATTAATACATTCAACAATTTCATTTCTATATCCTTCCTCCTTTAACAGACTGGCATTTAAACACCAGACACCTCCCCCTCTCCTCTCCACACCAAAACCCATTTGAAATGACATTACTGCGTGATCACTATATGCTGTAAAGTTATATGACATCTTCTTAACATGCTGCACCAATTCTTGTTTTGCTAGACATAAATCAATTCTGCTTTGTTTTAATTCCTTTAGCACCACCTGCCTTCTAGAAAACACTCTTCTGTTTGGATTTTCAGCCCTCCATATATCTACTAGATTCTCCTCATTCATAAGTTTCCATAATGCATTTCTAGAAGAGTCATATCTGAATCTAGCACAACTAGAGGCATCCATTCTACTACACCTCACATTAAAGTCTCCTATCAATATACAGTTTTCTGAGCACAGTGTTTTTAAGTTGTGAAACATTTCTCTCCTTTCAGATTCAATGTTTGAAGCATAAACATTGATTAAACGAAAAACTACATTTTGCACTTCAAATTCAATTGCAATAAGTCTGCCATCATTGTCAGCATATATTTGTTTTACATTTTGAACCACATCGTTTTTTATCAAAATAGCCACACCACATGTTTTATCACTTCCATGACTACAAAAAATTAAATCAGACCATTTACTCTTAATCTCCTGTATTTTGGAATCTGTCCAATTGGTCTCTTGAAAACACAACATGTCTGCCTTAACAGACACTAAAACCTGCTCAAATTTGCTCATGTTTCTCAAACTGTTACCATTTAGGGATGCGACTGTAATCATTAGTAATGTGTGCAGAGGTATAATCAGAGCAAAACAAGTCCTTTCAAAACCTACTTTTTCTTTTTTCCAAATCCCATCATCTCCCTAGTTTTCGACAATGACCTCTTATTTTTTGCAAACAACTGATGATCCTCACTATCTATTTCATCCTCCGTCTCCTGATTTGGAGCGGCAGGGAAGCCTTTTGAAAAGTGCGCTTTAACAGTGCCAGTGACTTCAGTGGACCCAGCTCGCTCTTTGGTGTCATTTTTACACACGCTTGAAACTGGCTCAGGCACCTGAGAAGCACCTTGCACCATCTCTACCTGTGTATGTATTTCACCCATCATGTGCTGCTGTTCCACCTTGTCAGCAGCAGAGACCAAAACTGCGTCTCGTGTTTTGCCAGAAGACATTACAGGCTCTTCAGGCATATCTGCCACTGTCTCTGAAGTCACACTCCCCATGTCACTCTCTTTTTCTCCTTCCATAAACACACTCCCCTCCTCTTCCTC